>NC_084630.1:22507523-22660023 GCF_033978795.1 Nerophis ophidion | reverse complement strand
GTAATTGTCTATAGTTACTATATTTGTTACATGCTGTAGTACTCCACAGTTACCATATTTGTTACATGCTGTAGTTGTTCATAGTTACTATATTTGTTACATGCTGTAGTTGTCCATAGTTACTTTATTTGTTACATGCTGTAGTTGTCCATAGTTACTATATTTGTTACATGATGTAGATGTCTATAGTTACTATATTTGTTACATGCTGTAATTGTCTATAGTTACTATATTTGTTACATGCTGTAGTTGTCCACAGTTACCATATTTGTTACATGCTGTAGTTGTCCATCGATAATATATTTGTTACATGCTGTAGTTGTCCATAGTTACTTTATTTGTTACATTCTGTAGTTGTCCATAGTTACTATGTTTGTTACACACTAGTTGTCCATAGTTACTATATTTGTAACATGCTGTAGATGTCCATCAATACTATATATGTTACATGCTGTAGTTGTCCATAGTTACTTTATTTGTTACATGCTGTAGTACTCTACAGATACCATATTTGTTACATGCTGTAGTTGTCCATAGTTACCATATTTGTTACATGCTATAGTTGTTCATAGTTACTATATTTGTTACATGCTGTAGTTGTCCATAGTTACTTTATTTGTTACATGCTGTAGTTGTCCATAGTTACTATATTTGTCACATGATGTAGATGTCTATAGTTACTATATTTGTTACATGCTGTAATTGTCTATAGTTACTATATTTGTTACATGCTGTAGTTGTCCAGTTACCATATTTGTTACATGCTGTAGTTGTCCATAGTTACCATATTTGTTACATGCTGTAGATGTCCTTCAATAATATATTTGTTACATGCTGTAGTTGTCCATAGTTACTTTATTTGTTACATGCTGTAGTTGTCCATAGTTACTATGTTTGTTACACACTAGTTGTCCATAGTTACTATATTTGTAACATGCTGTAGATGTCCATCAATACTATATATGTTACATGCTGTAGTTGTCCATAGTTACTTTATTTGTTATATGCTGTAGTTGTCCACAGTTCCCATATTTGTTACAGCCTGTAGTTGTCCATAGTTACTTTATTTGTTACATACTGTAGTTGTCCACAGTTACCATATTTGTTACATCCTGTAGTTGTCCACAGTTACCATATTTGTTACATGCTGTAGTTGTCCACAGTTACCATATTTGTTACATTGTGTAATTATCTATAGTTACTATATTTGTTACATGCTGCAATTGTCAATAGTTACTATACTTGTTACATGCTGTAGATGTCCACAGTTACCGTATGTGTTATATGCTGTAGTTCATAGTTACTATATTTGTTACATGCTATAGTTGTCCATATTTACCCTATTTGTTACATGCTGTAGTTGTTCATAGTTACTATATTTGTTACATGCTGTAGTTGTCCATTGTTAACATATTTGTTACATGCTGTAGTTGTCCATAGTTACCATACGTAGTTTTTTAGGTAGCACATCTGAGGCGTTTTAACTGTGTTGATGAAGCACATGAGTAGTTTTCTTGGTGACTGTGAGTGTGTTGTTGACATGAAAGCACACAAGCAGAAGAAGCTCCTTCAACAGGTGAAGGCTGAACTGAAGTAGCCTCACTTATGCAGATGTGTGTGTGTGTGTGTGTGTGTGTGTGTGTGTGTGTGTGTGTGTGTGTGTGTGTGTGTGTGTGTGTGCATACTGTATGTACAGTGTGCCATGGACATTAGACAGCGATGTGTCAAAGATGTCCAGTAATGAGGAGTGTTTAGAAGTACATGAGGTTCTCGCCCACGTGTGTTTTGTGCGTGGTTGAGATGATGAAGACGAGACCTGCCAGCACTACCTCCTCATTTATTGCCGGACCGGGTGTTGTTGTCAAATTAGCAGCAAAAGGAGTTGGTTACCTTGAAGGCAAGTTGTAGTCCGTCACGGCCTCTCTCACCACCCTGCTTCTCTCTCTGCATGTGCAAATCTTTGCAAGCGTGCAAATGCAGCAGGTGGGATGCTGGGGTGATGTTGTTAAACTTTCATCCTCCTCTGACCTGGTGAGGGTGAAACGAGGTTTAATGTAGCGCTCTGACGACAGGAGTTAGTCATGGACACAAATCAATGCGGAATGTTCCGCGCCTCACAATCCTGCAGAAGAACACAACAAGACCGGTGAGGAGATTCCACGACCATCACCACGGTGATCTCTGACTTCATGACAACACTTTATTGAGACACGGTATCTTTTCCATTTAAACTACTATACTTTGTTGAATTGCCACCGGGGCGCTAATTAATTTATAATAATAATAATAATAATTCACTCCAGCGTTTACTAAAGGCATGCGGTAAATTTAGGCCTGCGCTTATAAATTTGAGTTTGATGTAAGGATACAATTATGAAAAGCACATTTAATAAAAAAAAAAAAAAAATGTTATTATGGTCTTACCTTATAAATGAAGTCCATGCGCAGCTCCTTCTGATCAAAAGCATCGATAACTTGTTTAAAGAAGTCTTCCTTATCTTTCTTCCGTTTTAAAAGTCTCTCTGTCTTGATGGAGATCTTCCTTTATTACCTCCTGCTTCGATTGAAAGTCCAGTTTAGAAAACAGTTTTATTTCAGATATGTAATCCTCCATGTTAAAAGTGCAAGCGAGAGGAAAAAATAAACGATCGCTGCTCACTCTTGCTGCTTGTTGTCACTTCTTCTGCAGCCGAGTAGTCGCAAGAAGGATCACTAGCGCCCTCTACCACCAGGAGGCGTGAGTCATTTAATGACTCATATTTGACACACGCAGCTACGGTATATTAATAAAACAAAGCTGCTTACTGTTTTTTTTATCATATTCAATAGCTTGGACCTTAAATCCTACTGAATAGCTCTTAATCTTCTTCCCTTTATGCGATTTCAAATGATTGAAATCAGCCTCCTCCATTTTGAAAATGATGACAGGTGAAGTGTCACTCGTGACGTGACGAGTTTGACCCGGTGGAAATTCTAGGCAGGCGCATACTATATACCTGGCAGCAATTCAAGGAAATACGGTAATTCTGAATCACTATTAAAATACGCACAGAGAAATACTGCATGCATTCAGTTCAAACCAGTTTGTTAAAAGACACGCTAAAGGGGAACTGCGCTTTTTTTTTTAATGCATTCTAAATCGTAAAATACGGCAACTACAAGGCGGGTAACAATGCAGAAAATGT
Source organism: Nerophis ophidion (assembly GCF_033978795.1). NCBI lineage: Eukaryota > Metazoa > Chordata > Actinopteri > Syngnathiformes > Syngnathidae > Nerophis > Nerophis ophidion. The sequence continues at coordinate 22,656,838 of NC_084630.1, read as the reverse complement.
GAGTACTCCTTTACGCCCATAAAACGCTCAAAAATTTCAAATCAAGCCTTTCAGCTGAATAGTTTGGATTATGATTAACTCTTCATCTAAACTGGAAGATATAAACATCCCATCCGTCGGCATCCTGACATTGTACAGTAAGTGATTGTTTTATTATGTTTGTAGTTTGTATTTCTCGTTTAGCACTTAGCAACATTGCTACATGATGCTTAGTGTTTCACTAAAGCTGGATTTGTTTGCCGATCGCCACTCCATTTCTCCATCCTTTTTTTTCTATGCATTCTAAGTCATAGAATATGGCAACTACAAGGCGGCTAACAATGCAGAAAATGTGAGTACTCCTTTACGCCCTTAAAACCCTCTAAAAAACATCCAAAAACCGCCAACAATACCCCATTTACATGTGGTGACCTGAATATCAACCAATTATTATTATATATTATACGCGCTAACCCAGGCACACTATTTTCAAGCTAACTCACATATGTTGTTATAATGACATAATGAGCTGGTGAGCTGCTAAATTGCCTCTGAGTTGCTGAAAGTGATTACAAATCAAGCCTTTCACCTGGATAGTAGAAGGTTGTTGGCATAAATGGAGAAGTTGGTCAACTTTGATATTCAATTCATACCCAGATTTAAGTAGTTTTTACCTCTGGGTGGATTAAGATTAAATCTTCATCTAAACTGGAAGATATAAACATCCCATCCGTCCGCATTCCGACATTGTAGACATTGTACAGTAAGTGATTGTTTGCCTCTAAATTGGTGAAAGTGAATTATTGATTACAAATCAAGCCTTTCACCTGGATAGTAGGTTGTTGCCAGAAATGGAGAAGTTGGTCAACTTTTACATTCAATTTATATCCTGATGTATTTATTTTTTACCTCTGAGTGGATTATGATTAATTATAAATCTAAACTGGAAGATATAAACATCCCATCCATTGGCATATTACTTAGAGCAGACATTGTACAGTAAGTGATTATTTTATTATTTTTGCAGTTTGTATTTCTGGTTTAGCACTTAGCAACATTGCTACATGATGCTTAGTGTTTCACTAAAGCTGGATTTGTTTGCCGATCGCCACTCAATTTCTCCATCCTTTTTTTATATGCATCCTAAGTCATAAAATATGGCAAGTACAAGGCGGCTAACTATGCAGAAAATGTGAATACTCCCTTACGCCCTTAAAACCCTCTAAAAAAAAAAAATCCAAAACCCGCCAACAATACTTCATTTACATGTGGTGACCTGAATATCAACTAAGTGTTAGCCATATTGTTATTACACGTGCTAACGCAGACTATTTTTCAAGCTAACTCACTTATGTTGTTATGACATAATGAGCCAGTGAGCTGCTGCATTGCCTCAGAGTTGGTGAAAGTGATTACAAATCAAGCCTTTCACCTGGATAGTAGAAAGTTGTTGCAATAAATGGAGAAAATGGTCAACTTTGACTTTCAATTCATACCCGGATTTAAAAATGTTTTACCTCTGGGTGGATTATGATTAATTCTTCATCTAAACTGGAAGATATAAACATCCCATCCGTTGGGATCCCAGTGAGAGCAGACATTGTACAGTAAGTTATTGTTTTATTATATTTGTAGTTTGTATTTACCGTTTAGCACTTAGCAACATTGCTACATGATGCTTAGTGTTTCACTAATGCTGGATCTGTTTGGTGCACGGCTTGGAAAATAAGTAGGGGATGGCCACTCCCATTTCCCTGTCCTTTTGGCGGTCTTTAGTCAGGATTAAGTCGAAACAAACACTTTTGATATCTACTCTCACCCCCGGTGGGTAGAAATATAACACATTTGCGTCAACACCAACAATGACTGTTTGTATTTCAAATAAACTCGATGAAGACTTCGAATAGATAAATGCGTTTCAGGAAGTGATAACGACATCGACCATCAGTGACATGAATCGCAACCTTTAAGTGAAACTGCAATATTGCTAATGATTGACATGTAGAAGAAGTCTAAGTGCTGTGAGGTAACAGAGACCAGGACTCAGATGTCTGACTATGTCCTCTGGGTTTGCCCTCTCTTCAACATCCTTGCTTCTGGTCTAGACTAAATGTTCTGGGTGCATGTTTCAGAGTGGTAATATTGGGAGAACAAAAGATATAAATATGGCGTCAGATGTTCTCTTAGCGCCACCAACACATATGTACTGCTTCTCAACAACAATGAGGCAGTATTTATTTTTTACTAAATCCAAAGGTTTGCCAAAAAACAAACCTTATTATGGTCTTACCTTTACTTATAAATGAAGTCCATGCGCAGCTCCTTCTGATCAAAAGCATCGATAACTTGTTTACAGAAGTCTTCCTTATCTTTCTCCAGTTTTAAAAGTCTCTGTCTCGATGGAGATCTTCCTTTATTACCTCCTACTTCGATTGAAAGTCCAGTTTAGAAAACTGTTTTATTTTAGATATGTAATCCTCCATGTTAAAAGTGCAAGCGAGAGGAAAAAATAAACAAACGCTGCTCACTCTTGCTGTTTGTTGTCACTTCTTCTGCAGCAGAGTAGTCGCAAGAAGGATCACTAGCGCCCTCTACCACCAGGAGGCGGGAGTCATTTAATGACTCATATTTGACACACGCAGCTACGGTATATTAATAAAACATACCTTCTTACTTTTCTTTTTAGCATATTCAATAGCTTGGACCTTAAATCCTACTGAATAGCTCTTAATCTTCTTCCCTTTATGCGATTTAAAATTATTGAAATCAGCCTCCTCTAAGTCTAAAACTAGATTTGATCGATCTAAGTCCAAGACTCCATGTGACCAATCTAAGTCTAAGACTATATGTGACCGATCCAAGTCTAAGACGAGTTTTGAACAATCTGAGTCTAAGACTAGATTTGACCGATCTAAGTCTAAGACTAGATGTGACCAATCGAAGTCTTAAGACTAGATGTGACTAGTCTAAGACTTGATGTGACCTATGTCAGACTAAAAGTGACCGATCCAAGCGTAAGACTAGATGTGACCGATCTAAGACTAAGACTAGATGTGACCAATCTAAGTCTAAGACTAGATGTGACCAATCTATGTCTAAGACTAGATGTGACCAATCTAATTCTAATACTAGATGTGACCATTCTAAGTCTAAGACTAGATGTGACCAATATAAGACTAAGACTAGATGTGACCTATGTAAGTCTAAGACTAGATGTGACCTATGTAAGTCTAAGACTAGATGTGACTAATCTAAGACTAAGACTAGATGTGACCTATGTAAGTATAAGACGAGATGTGACCTATCTAAGTCAAAGACTAGATGTGAGCAGCGTGAGTCTTGTGTGTGGTTAGTGTAGGCTGGGTCGAGGTGGCGGCGCTCTCAGCATGTCAAACGGCACAGAGTACTTGGAAGTATTAGATTCTGGGGACTGCTGGGATCGATGTGATCCTGGCCTGCTCGCTGCTTGGTTAGCTCGTGTGGCTGCCAGCTCACCACTGACTCGAACGGAGTAATCAATGTGCCAAATCCATATGGAGCTAATCAATGTGCCACATCAAGTTAAAAGGGACAAGCGGTAGGAAATGGATGGATGGAAGTTGAAGCCTGCCGGCCCCATAACATATATGTGCCTGTTGCCATGGCAACTTTTAGAGTTTTTGGGGCGGCGTGGCATAGTGTGAGTTGTTCAAGAACTGGGGGTTGAATCTCACTTCCCGTTCGCCGCCGTTTACCTGGCACATGAAACGTGAAACATTTGTGGGGGTGGGTGCACTATCCGTGTTAGCTGCCAGATGGCAGTAGAGTGTTGCATATCTTAAAATGTGTTTTGTGGCAATTCAGTCAGTTGGAATATAGAGTGGCACTTTCCATAATTTTTAGCAGACTGCATTGGAAAATGATAAAACACTCCACTGCCCTCCTTTCTTTCCCCTTACGCAAGACCCACCCATATGAATAATGTTCCTATTGTAGTTTATCCACTACTCACTGAACACGACTCAACACTAGGAATGACAACATTAAAATACAGTAGTGTAGTAAACCTAAGTATTCATCAAGTAGCACCGTAATAACATTAAATACAGTAGTGTAGTAGACACAAGTATTCATCAAGTACCACCATAATGACAACATTAAATACAGTAGTGTAGTAGACCTAAGTATTCAAGTACCACCATGAGGACAACGTTAAATACAGTAGTGTAGTAGACCTAAGTATTCATCAAGTACCAGCATAATGACAACATTAAAATACAATAGTGTAGTAAACCTAAGTATTCATCAAGTACCACCATGATGACAACATTAAATACAGTAGTGTAGTAGACATAAGTATTCATCAAGTACCACCATAATGACAACATTAAATACAGTAGTGTCGTAGACCTAAGTATTCATCAAATACCACCATGATGACATTAAATACAGTAGTGTAGTAGACCTAAGTATTCATCAAGTACCACCATAATGACAACATTAAAATACAATAGTGTAGTAAACCTAAGTATTCATCAAGTACCACCACAATAACATTAAATACAGTAGTGTAGTAGACATAAGTATTCATCAACTACCAGCATAATGACAACATTAAATACAGTAGTGTAGTAGACCTAAGTATTCATCAAGTACCACAATGATGACAACATTAAATACAGTAGTGTAGTAGACCTAAGTATTCATCAAGTACCACCATAATGACAACATTAAATACAGTAATGTAGTAGACCCAAGTCTTCATCAAGTATCACCATAATGACAACATTAAATACAGTAGTGTAGTAGACCTAAGTATTCATCAAGTACCACCATAATGACAACATTAAATACAGTAGTGTAGTAGACCTAAGTATTCATCTAGTACCATCATAATGACAACATTAAAATACAGTAGTGTAGTAGACTTAAGTATTCATCAAGTACCACCATAATGACAACATTATATACAGTAGTGTAGTAGACCTAAGTATTCATGAAGTACCACCTTAATGACAATGGAATTCGGAATTTCCGACTTCCCAGTACAAATGAAAGGCACCATGAGGCTCCATTTTTTTTCATCGTGCGCCAGCTCAATGCTAACTTACATTGGATCCGTCATAGACATGCTACCCATTAGCATTAGAGATTTTACATGGCAATTTTAACTCCTCCAAATTCGGTAATACAAATTACAGCTGAGATGCTCGTTGAAATCAAACAGTTTGTGTGTAATAAACAGAACACTTACAGTTGAAACACTTTGTAGGGCTCAGCCCATTGGTGACTCATGGCAACTTCACGGCAAAAACTACTTCCTGGCTGAGGCAACACACTGTAGCCTCTACACTATTGCCAGGGAAGGTCTCGCAATTGCATGCAAAGTCTGCCATTTTATCATTGGACAATTGTTTAATACATTTTTCTGTATCAATTTTTCGATGTTGTTCATATTTGATTACATTTTGATAGATTGTCTGATACAATACAGGTCAGTACTTGCAAGAGACAGCACAGCTCAAACTATTGACATTCGACCATAGCACCAACAACCCCATGAAGGAATGGCGTGTGAATGCTGAAATTGAAGTGAAATGCTGACAGAACGTAGAATGAATGTAAGAATAGTTTCAATGTTGGAATGTTGAAGAGTTTCAATATCCAGGAAAACCAGAATTTGATTGGGAACTTGGGAAAGTGTTAGTTTTAATGTCCAGGATGAGTGGAATGTGTGGATGTTGCAATGTTTTCAATAGCTGGAAAAATGTGTGCAACTTGGAAAAATTAACTTCCTGGAATTTTAGGAATAGCGGGATTTTTGTTTTAATGATTAAACGCTTGAATGTGGTGAATGAGTTGCATTGGTTGGTGTTGGAATTGTTTAAATCGGTCAAGAAATGTGGAAGTAGTGACAGTTTTTTAATTGAGAAATTGTATTGTGGAATTCCTGGAATTTCGGGAAAACCGGGAATGTTTGAAGTTCCTAAACCAACTTGTTTTTTTGTCCTAACTAGCAAAAACATTTTGATGGTGGAACAGTTAAAATGGAATGAAAAAAAGGAAAAGGACTAATCAAACGAAAAGGTTGGAAATAGGGTTAGAAAAAAAAACCCAGGAATTCCTGGAAATTTGTTGAATGTGGAAAAATGTTAGGTTGAATGTCCAGGATGAGTCGAATGTGTTGAAGGTGGAACGGTTTGAATCGGTTGAAGAATGTGGGAATTGGGGAAGTTTGGAAATGGACATTTCATTTTGAATGGGGAAAATGTCCCTGAAAACTAGGAATTCTTGGAAATCCAGGATTTGTTTTATTTGTTAAAAAAAGAGCACAACATTTGGTACAAGCTGAATATTTTGGAGTTGGAAGGGTTAGAATCGGATGACAAATGTGGAAATTGTGGAAATTTGAAAAATGTCCCACTGATTTCAACTGGAATTTCATGGAAATTTGGGAATTTTTGAAAAAGCGAGAGTTTTGGGGAAAATGTTAAAAGACTTGAATGATCTGAATGAGTTGAAATGGTTGGTGTTGGAATTTTTCAAATCGGTTGAGAAATGTTGAAGTAGTAACATTTTTTTATTTGAAAGATGGTATTAGGAAATTCTACGGATTTTTGGAAAAAACGGGAAAACAACTTAGTTTTTTGTCCTGATTAAGCAGAGTTTTGGACGGTGGAATGATTAAGTGGGTTGAAAAATGTGAAAGGAGTAGTTGCCAGAAAAAAGGTTTTGAAGAAATGGGAATTCCTGTAATTTTTTTGAACTTGAAAACTTTGAAAATGATTGTTGTAATTTCCAAGAAGATGGACTATGTTGAAGGTGGAATGGTTTGAAAAATGGCCAGTTCATTTTGAATGGGAAAAAAGTCCGGGAAAACCTGGACTCCTGGGAAATCTGGGAATTTTTGGAATTTTTCAGGGGAAAGCCTGCAATTTCCAAATACGCTGAACAGTTTGAAGTTAGAACTTGTTTGAAGTTTGAAGTTAGTGGGAATTTCGGGAAAAGCGGGAATTTTTTGGAGAATGGTAAAAAAAAAAAGCTGGAATGGTCTGAATGAGTTTAAATGTTTGGTGTTGGAATTTTTTTTATTCTGGGGAGATATTTTGAAGTAGTAACATGTTGAATTGAGAAAGGGTATCACGGAATTCCTGGAATTTTGGTAAAAAAAACGGGAATTTTTCCTCTTCAAAAAAACACATTTGTTTTTCGTCCTGATTAAGAGGAATGTTTGGACGGTGTGACGGTTCAAGTGGGTTGAAAAATGTGGGAGGAGTAGTCGCCAGAAAAAAGGGTTTGAAGAAATGGGAATTCCTGTAATTTTTTTGAACTTGAAAACTTTGAAAATGATAGTTGTAATTTCCAGGATGGTGGAATATGTTGAAGGTGGAATGGTTTGAATAGGTTGAAACATGTGGAAATGATGCAAGTTTGAAAAATGGCCAGTTCATTTTGAATGGGAAAAAAGTCCGGGAAAACCTGGAATCCTGGGAATTTTTGGAATTTTTCAATGGAAAGTCTGCAATTTCCGAATAGGCGGAACAGTTTGAAGTTGGAACAGTTTGAAACAAATGAAAAATGTGGGTTTTGTAGAACTTTGAAAAATGTTCCATTGATTTCAATGGCAATTTCCCAAAATTTGGGAATTTCGGGAAAGCGGGTATTTTTTTTGAGAATGGTAATAAAAAAAGCTGGAATGGTCTGAATGAGTTTAAATGTTTGGTGTTAGAAATGTTTTATTCTGGGGAGAAATTTTGAAGTAGTAACATGTTGAATTGAGAAAGGGTATCATGGAATTCCTGGAATTTTGGTAAAAAAACGGGAATTTTTCCTCTTCAAAAAACTAATTTGTTTTTTGTCCTGATTAAGAGGAATGTTTGGATGGTGTGACGGTTCAAGTGGGTTGAAAAATGTGGGAGGAGTAGTGGCCAGAAAAAAGGGTTTGAAGAAATAGGAATTCCTGTAATTTTTTTGAACTTGAAAACTTTGAAAGTGATAGTTGTAATTTCCAGGATGGTGGAATATGTTGAAGGTGGAATGGTTTGAATAGGTTGAAAATTGTGGAAATGGTGCAAGTTTGAAAAATGGCCAGTTCATTTTGAATGGGAAAAAAGTCAGGGAAAACCTGGAAATCTGGGAATTTTGGGAATTTTTCAAGGGAACGCCTGCAATTTCCGAATACGCTGAACAGTTTGAAGTTGGAACAGTTTGAATCAAATGAAAAATGTGGGTTTTGTAGAACTTTGAAAAATGTTCCACTGATTTCAATGGCAATTTCCCAAAAAAAATCGGGGTTAGTGCATCTGCCTCACAATACAAAGTTCCTGCAGTCCTAGGTTCAAATCCAGGCTCGGGATCTTTCTGTGTGGAGTTTGCATGCTCTCCCCGTGAATGCGTGGGTTCCCTCCGGGTACTCCGGCTTCCTCCCACTTCCAAAGACATGCACCTGGGGATAGGTTGATTGGCAACACTAAATTGGCCGTAGTGTGTGAATGTGAGTGTGAATGTTGTCTGTCTATCTGTGTTGGCCCTGCGATGAGGTGGCGACTTGTCCAGGGTGTACCCCGCCTTCCGCCCGATTGTAGCTGAGATAGGCGCCAGCGCCCCCCCGTGACCCCAAAAGGGAATAAGCGGTAGAAAATGGATGGATGGATGGAAAACCAGGAATTCTGGATTTTTTTTTTTACTTGGAAAAATTATAGTTTGAATTTCCGGAATGGTGGAATATGTTGACGGTCGAAAGGTTTGAATAGGTTGAAAAATGTGGAAATGGTGCAAGTTTGAAAAACGGCCAGTTCATTTTGAATGGGACAAAAGTCCGGGAAAACCTGGAATCCTGGGAAATCTGGGAATTTTGGGAATTTTTCAAGGGAACGCCTGCAATTTCCGAATACGCTGAACAGTTTGAAGTTGGAACAGTTTGAATCAAATGAAAAATGTGGTAGTTGTAGAACTTTAAAAAATGTTCCATTGATTTCAATGGCAATTTCCCAAAATTTGGGAATTTTGGGAAAAGCGGGAATTTTTTGGAGAATGGTAATAAAAAAAAATAAAAAAAGCTCTAATGGTCTGAATGAGTTTAAATGTTTGGTGTTGGAAATGTTTTATTCTGGGGAGAAATTTTGAAGTAGTAACATGTTGAATTGAGAAAGGGTATCATGGAATTCCTGGAATTTTGGTAGAAAACCGGGAATTTTTCCTCTTCAAAAAAACAAATTAGGTTTTTGTCCTGATTAAGAGGAATGTTTGGATGGTGTGACGGTTCAAGTGGGTTGAAAAATGTGGGAGGAGTAGTCGCCAGAAAAAAGGGTTTGAAGAAATGGGAATTCCTGTAATTTTTTTGAACTTGAAAACTTTGAAAATGGTAGTTGCAATTTCCAGGATGGTGGAATATGTTGAAGGTGGAATGGTTTGAATAGGTTGAAAAATGTGGAAATGGTGCAAGTTTGAAAAATGGCCAGTTCATTTCGAATGGGAAAAAAGTCCGGGAAAACCTGAAATCCTGGGAAATCTGTGAATTTTTGGAATTTTTCAAGGGAAAGCCTGCAATTTCCAAATACGCTGAACAGTTTGAAGTTGGAACAGTTTGAATCAAATGAAAAATGTGGGTTTTGTAGAACTTTGAAAAATGTTCCATTGATTTAAATGGCAATGGCAAAAGCGGAAATTTTTTTGAGAATGGTAAAAAAAAAAGAAGCTGGAATGGTCTGAATGCGTTTAAATGTTTGGTGTTGGAAATTTTTATTCTGTGGAGAAATCTTGAAGTAGTAACATGTTGAATTGAGAAATGAAATCACGGAATTCCTGGAATTTTGGTAGAAAACCGGGAATTTTTCCTCTTCAAAAAAACAAATTTGATTTTTGTCCTGATTAAGAGGAATGTTTGGACGGTGTGACTTTTCAAGTGGGTTGAAAAATGTGGGAGGAGTAGTCGCCAGAAAAAAGGGTTTGAAGATAAGGGGAATTCCTGTAATCTTGTTGAACTTGAAAACTTTGAAAATGATAGTTGTAATTTCTAGCATGGTGGAATATGTTGAAGGTGGAATGGTTTGAATAAGTTGAAACATTTGGAAATGTTCCAAGTTTGTAAAATGGCCAGATCATTTCGAATGGGAAAAACGTCCGGGAAAATCTGGAATCCTGGGAAATCTGGAAATTTTTGGAATTTTTCAAGTGAAAGCCTGCAATTTCCGAATCAGTTGAAAAGTTTGAAGTTGGAACAGTTTGAAACAAATGAAAAATGTGGGAGTTGTAAAACTTTTAAAAGTCCGGGAAAACCTGGAATCCTGGGAAATCTGGGAATTTTTCGAATTTTTACTAGGCAAAGCCTGCAATTTTCGAATAGGCGGAACAGTTTGAAGTTGGAACAGTTCGAATCCAATGAAAAATGTGGTAGTTGTAGAACTTTAAAAAATGTTCCATTGATTTCAATGGCAATTTCCCATAATTTGGGAATTTCGGGAAAAGCGGTTATTTTTTTGGGAATGGTAAAAAAAAAAAGCTGGAGTGGTCTGAATGAGTTGAAATGTTTAGTGTTGGAAATGTTTAATTCTGGGGAGAAATTTTGAAGTAGTAACACGTTGAATTGAGAAAGGGTATCACAGAATTCCTGGAATTTTGGTAAAAAAACGGGAATTTTTCCTCTTCAAAAACAAATTTGGTTTTTGTCCTGATTAAGAGGAATGTTTGGATGGTGTGACGGTTCAAGTGGGTTGAAAAATGTGGGAGGAGTAGTCGCCAGAAAAAAGGGTGGAATTAGGGATTGGAAAACCAGAAATTCTGGAATTTTTTTTTACTTGGAAAAATTATTGTTTGAATTTCCGGAATGGTGGAATATGTTGACGGTGGAATGGTTCGAATAGGTTGAAAAATGTGGAAATGGTGAAAGTTGGAAATTGGAAAAAAGTCCCGGAAAACCTCGAATTCTGGGAAATCTGGGAATTTTTTGAGTTTGTCAAGGGAAAGCTTGTGATTCCCGAATAGGCTGAACAGTTTGAAGTTGGAACCGTTTAAATGGGGTTAAAAATGTGGAAGGTAAAGCATGAAAAATCCTGGAGAAGAAGAAAAAATATGTGTGAATGTTTTGGAGCATTCACACACTTAGTACCATACAGCCCCGCTATCAATTCCCAGGTACCCGGTAACAGGGATGGGTACCATTAAGAGTCAAATAGGAAAATGTGTCTCAATAAGCGTGAGTAGCAAGACAGTTGAGTCACGGTACGGAGCCGCATGAGTGCTGCCGGCACTGGGCGAGTCGCGGTTCATTGTGGACTTCAAAGTCCCTTCAGCTTCCGTCTCGGCGTACACATCTTTCTAAGCGGTGGTGTGGGATTACGCCGCCTGTCACTCACGCTTTGTGCGCGGCTACGGCTAGATTTCCAGTGAATGGCTGGAGGCCGGCGGCCATTCTTTACGGCTCCTTGGCTTCTGAGTGGCACTGCCAGGAGTGAAGTGTGTCGATACAAAGGCGATTACTCACAGCTGCTAATGCAACACTTGACAGCTCGCTTGCATTCGCCGGTGCACACACAAGTAAACACAACCCGCTCTGTCCACCCACTGACTGGTAACACTGAGAGGTCGGGGGAAATTCAGCCAGGAGAAATTTCTGGGGAGAAGGAAAGAACCGTAGACCACGTACCGTGCTGCTCAAACCTGGACTTAGACTTGTAAAGAACATGTCATGGCTGTCTTCACCTTCCAATCAATTCTACAACTCTTATTATTTTGTAATGTAGTGAGTTAGCTTCTTTTATGAGTTTATTATGGCTCTACTGAAAATGTGAACCAAACAGCTCCATTTTTGTTACATCTGACCACAGAACTTACCTCCAGAAGGTCTTATCTTTGTCCATGTGGTGTCAGAGGGAAAAAAAATTGAGCTGTTTGGCCACAATTCCCCAGAAATATGTTTGGAGGAGAAAATCCTAGGAACACCACTCCTACCGTCAAGCATGGTGGTAGTATTATTCTCTTGGCCTGTTTTGCTGCCAATGGAACTGGTGGTCTAAAGGTGTCCTGGGCATGACGGCAGTGGAGGCTCCTCTACGGGGTCTTGGGGTACTAGGAGGTTAAGCCCTTTCATACTTGCCAACCTTGAGACCTCTGATTTCAGGAGGTGGGGCGGAGGCGTGGTTGGGGACGTGGTCAAGAGGGGAGGAGTATATTTACAGCTACAATTCACCAACTCAAGTATTTCAAATATATATATATATATATATATATATATATATATATATATATATATATATATATATATATATATATGTATGAAATACTTGACTTTTAGTGAATTCTAGCTATATATATATATATATATATTTATTTATTTTATTATATATATAAATAAAACAAATAGTTGAATTTCAGACGGCACCTATCAAATACACAGTAATAAAAACACAGTTGTTCTACTAACTGTACTGTGCTTGCTGGTTACTAAGAAAACAACAACAACAACACTTACCTTTCACTATTTGAGTAACCTTTGTTCTGCCATTTGCATACTGGCGAGCGATCTCCGAATCCGGGAACATATCCTTCACGGATTTGTTGTAGACATCCGCAAATGAGAACGAGATGTTGCTTCCAGCTATCAGCATAGCCATCTTTGTCTCAGCATAAGTTACACCATCGGGTCTCCATTTTGCGAGGTGGGCCATAGTACTGGGTTGTGAACGATGCTGCGCTGCGGACGCTTTGTGCTTCGCTGACCGTTCATGACTGAGTATATCCGTTCGGCCACCGTGTTCAATAGAGAAGTCTGTTCTACAAAATTTACAGGCAACATACTGTACGTCTTCCCCTTCGAACTCTCCTGGATGAACTGACATTCTTGTTTCGAATCGTTTTGGAACTTGCAAGCGTATTTCTTCATTTTGCTCGTCGACGGCGTCGCCCTGGCTGTAACTTCTTCGTTCTTCTGCTTCGTCTCCTTGTGTGTGCAGTTTTTTTTAATTAAAATCCGTAGATGTTGTGACGTGATTGGGCAGGCAAGCTGTTTATATTGTGGAAAAGCGGACATGAAAAAAAGGCTGTCAGCACTCAGGTCCGCATGGAGCTGGAGGGGGCGTGGCCTCCAACTCTGGCTGACTTTCGGGAGAAACTTTCTTCCAGGAGGTTTTCGGGAGAGGTGCTGAATTTCGGGAGTCTCCCGGAAAATCCGGGAGGGTTGGCAAGTATGAGCGTTTTACTACTGTTACCCCATGTGGCCCTTGGCAAAGGCCTAGTACCTGACTGCCCCCTAGATAGGTATACGGTGAAGACCTCAACAGCAGAGCAGGCGGAAGACGGTAGATTTAAGAACTACCACAACGGTTGCGATGGCAGAAGAAGGCTGCAGCAGAAAAGGGTCCCCAGTTGTCTTGGACTCCATGCCACTGGACCCTGACCTGATTCTGTCAAGGATTGTGTGGTGACTGTCTGTGCACCAGTCTCCCCACGCTAAAGTCACAAACAGGCATCCTCTATAAAGGGATACACCCCTACCAGGAGGATCAGTCATAATCGTTCGAGTGACCGCCGATGAAGACTTTAAATGGGACAATGAAATAGGAGGATTAGCTCCAAATTTCTCAGGACAAGCTAAAATCATCAGCCCGGAGGTTGGGTCTTGGGCGCAGTTGGGTGTTCCAACAGGACAATGACCCCAAACTGTCAGGACCGGGTCGCATGGTGATGCGGGGGTTGTTCTCCCAGGAAGCAAGAGGACGACTCCGGACAGGACTTGCAGACCATAGACCACATAGGTCTAGATCCGGGAACTGGTTCTTAGAAGCATTTAAGTCTCACCTTAAAACTCATCTGTATACACTAGCCTTTAAATAGACCTCCTTTTTAGAGCAGTTGATCTGCCGCTTCTTTTCTTTCTCCTATGTCCCCCCCTCCCTTGTGGAGGGGGTCCGGTCCGATGACCATGGATGAAGTACTGGCTGTCCAGAGTCGAGACCCAGGATGGACCGCTTGTCGGGACCCAGGATGGACCGCTCGCCTGTATCGGTTGGGGACATCTCTACGCTGCTGATCCGCCTCCGCTTGAGATGGTCTCCTGTGGACGGGACTCTCGCTACTGTCTTGGATCCGCTTGAACTGAACTCTCGCGGCTGTGTTGGAGCCACTATGGATTGAACTTTCACAGTATCATGTTAGACCCGCTCGACATCCATTGCTTTCGGTCCTCTAGAGGGGGGGGGGGGTTGCCCACATCTGAGGTCCTCTCCAAAGTTTCTCATAGTCAGCATTGTCACTGGCGTCCCACAGGATGTGAATTCTCCCTGCCCACTGGGTGTGAGTTTTCTTTGCCCTTTTGTGGGTTCTTCCGAGGATGTTGTAGTCGTAATGATTTGTGCAGTCCTGTGAGACATTTGTGATTTGGGGCTATATAAATAAACATTGAAACCATAGACCACATAGGTCTAGATCCAGGTGCTGGTTCTCAGGACCATAGACCACATAGGTTTAGATGTGGGTGCTGGTTTTCAGAACCGTAGACCACATAGGTTTAGATGTGGTATCTGGTTCTCAGTTGGATCAATATCCATCCACAACTTCTCCTAATAGTCCTGCAGTTAATGGCGGCAATAAATGTTCCAATCACATTTTAAAAAGGAGACATGAAGGCGGCCCGGGGGTGTCAAGGACACCAGCATGATGCCGGATCGATCCAAGAGAAGATGTGTCTGCTACCGCCTTGCACCACGGACCGTACAGATGCAGCTGTCCTATCTAATTGGGCGTGATGGACGACTCTGTCTTCCCGTGCTGCTCAGCGGCCATCATTACCGCATTAAAGCTGCAGTCACACCAATGTCTTTATTCACGCCTCACACCTTTGGGAGGAATTACCCTCAGTTCCGGACGATAAGCCGGCACTTTTTTCCTACGCTTTGACCCCAGCGGCTTATAAAGCGGTTTGCCTAATATGTGTATTTTTCGACGCTGTTGGTACAGTTGTGATCAAAATGATTCAACCCCCACACAATTTTGGTGTTTTAGCAAGTTGGACATTTATTCTGTATTTTGTTTATAGTCATATCAAATAAAGATGTCTCAAATAGACAAATGCAACTTAAATTGTAATACTGTATTTTACAAAATACCAAAAAAGGAATTTTTTCTTAATATCTCATTGACAAAATGATTCAAGCCCCTAGTTCCATGCATCTTTAGGACTTAGTAGAACAGCCTTCTGCAGTAATGACATCCTTCAAAGGTGATACATAAGCGGACACAAGCTTCTTGCAACCATCTGCAGGTATTTTAGCCCATTCCTCTTGGGCAAAGGCCTCCAGTTCATTCATATTCTTGGGCTTGCGTGCTGCAACTGCCTTCTTCAAGTCCCACCACAGCTTTTCTAGAGGATTTAGGTCTGGCCACTGTGAAGGCCACTCGAGTGTCTTCCAGCCCTTCTTCTGCAACCACTCTGATGTTGATTTGGAGGTATGCTTGGGATCCTTGTCCTGTTAGAAGGTCCAACGTCTCCCAAGCCTCAGCTTCCTCACTGACTTCATGACATTTGCAGCTAATATATCCTGCTAGGAAAGAGAATTCATAATGCCTTGAACGCGCTGGAGATTCCCAGCACCTGAGGCAGAGAAACAGCCCCCGAGCATGATTGACCCCCCCCCCCCCATGCTTAACAGTAGACAAGGTGTTCTTTTCTTTGTAAGCTTAATTTTTTTCTTTTCCAGACATAACGTTGATTCATAGGCCCAAATAGTTCCAGTTTTGTCTCATCACTCCATAGAACAGTTTCCCAAAACCTTTGGTGTTTGTCCAGATGATTTCTGGCATACTGGAGTCTATTTACTTGTGCCTGGTAGTCAGAAGTAGGGTGCGCCTGGGAGTTCTGGCATGGAGGCCTTCATCTCGTAGTGTGCGCCTTATTGTCTGGGACGAAACCAGCGTTCCCCCCTCTGCAATGTCCTGTTGTAGTTCCTCAGCTGTTACCCGTGGGTTTGTCACCACTGTACGCACACAGCATCCGCTTTCTACCACGCCCAGGTAGTGTTTCCACTGTGCCTTTAGCTTTAAACTTGCGAATTATGCTCCCAACTGTGTCTCTTGGAATGCGTAATGTCTTTGCTATTTTCTTATATCCATATACTTTCTTATGAAGAGAAATTACCTCCTCTCTTGACTTCTTTGACCACTCCCTGGACTTCACCATGTTGCAAATACACCATTGACCATCTACCAGAAGCTGAGCGTCAGTCTTTTTCAATCGGTTTAATTGTTGCTCATTATGGTTCTAATCACATCTACAGGTGTTTTCAACACCTGATTGAAAATACCTTATTCAAATTCTGTTCTTAAGAGTTATGATCTTCAAGGGGTTGAATAATTTTGTCAATGAGATATTAAGAGAAATGACCCTGTATGTTACAAAATATAATGTTGTAATTCAAATTGCATTTGTCTATTTAATGCATCTTTAATTGATATGACCATAAACAAAATACGGAATAAATGTCCAACTTGCTAAAACACCAAATTGTGTGGGGGTTGAATCATTTTGATCACAACTGTAATTAAGTGAAAAGTTTTCATGAAATGTGCAAATGATGTGTCATTGTTTGTGCGGTGAAACCATCCTTTGGACAAGTTTGCTCGTTACAGGTGCTGCCGGGTGAATGCTTTACAATTGTTTCCTGCTGTTTAAAACTTTGAACCGGAAGTAGAAGTGCTGTTCTATCTTCTAATCGTCCTTATCGTTTCCACTCGTATGGATTCTTCATTCACCAACCATTGTAAGTTTTACAATATACCTAAAACTATTCTTACGAAATGAGTACATATTTATACGTGCTATCGAGATGTAATGAAGCAAGCTAGTGTCGTTGGCATTAGCTAGTATGCTAATATGTTTACGAGTCCTTGTTATTGTTATTAACTTAACTTTCTGTTTGTATTGTTCTAGTTTGACAAATTCCTCTGTAAATTCACCAAAAGGTCAGCGTGGAGTTAGTCTGTTTAGCGGATTGGAAAGCTAGCTTGCGCAGTTAGTGGGTCCATGACCGTGACTTCTGTTTTGTTTGATCATCCGTTTTACTGCCGTGTTAGACACCGTTTGGAAACTAATAAGACATGTAATACACACATTTAAAATATTTCTTTGTAAAAAACTATTTTCACAACATGCACTATATTGCCAAAAGTATTTGTCCACCTGCCGTGACTCACATATGAACTTGAAGTGCCATCCCATTCCTAACCCATAGGGCTCAATATGACCTTTTGTAGCTATTACAGCTTAAACTCTTCTGGGAAGGCTGTCCACAAGGTTGCGGAGTGTGTTTATAGCAATTTTCCACCAGTCTCCTAAAGGCGCATTGGTGAGGTCACACACTGATGTTGGTGGAGAAGGCCTGGCTCTCAGTCTCCGTTCTAATTCATCCCAAAAGGTGTTTTATCGGGTTCAGGTCAGGATTCTGTGCAGGCCAGTCGAGTTCATCCACAGCAGACTCTGTCATCCATGTCTTTATGGACCTTGCTTTGTGCACTGGTGCACAGTCATGTTGGAGGAGGAAGGGGCCCACTCAAAACTGTTCCCACAACGTTGGGAGAATGGAATTGTCCAAAATGATTTGGTATCCTGGAACATTCAAAGTTCATTTCACTGGAACTAAGGGGCCCAGCCCAACTCCTGGAAATCAACCCTACACCATAATCCCTCCTCCACTAAATTTCACACTTGGCAGAATGCAGTACGAAATGTAGCGTTCTCCTGGCAACCTCCAAACCCAGACTGTTCCATCAGATTGCCAGATGGAAAAGTGTGATTCATCAATCCAGAGAAGGCGTCTCCACTGCTCTAGAGTCCAGTGGCGACGTGCTTTACACCACTGCATCCCACACTTTGCATTGGACTTGGTGATGTATGGCTTAGATGCAGCTGCTGGGCCATGGAAACTCATTCCATGAATCTCTCTGCGTACTGTACATGGGCTATTTGGAAGGTCACATGAAGTTTGGATCGCTGTAGCAACTGACTGCAGAAAGTCTTTGCACTATGCTGACCTCTCTGGCAGTTTACATGACCTATCACTTGGTGGCTGAGTTGCTGTTCTTCCCAAATTCTTCACTTTCCTTATAATAGAATAGAATAGAATAGAGTTTTATTGTCATTATTGCAATGAACAGGTTCAAAGAACAACGAAATTGGAGCAGCTCCTCCTAAGGTGCATATACAATATGGTAGTATAAATAGTAAAAAAAAAAAAAAAAAACGATAGAGATGACAGATGTATCTATGTATATGTATATATATCCACACAGATGCATATCTGCATGCATATGAATACATATACACACATACATAAAACATTATTGCACATTGTAGTCCGAAAAAATAGAAAAACATTTAAACATTACACATGAGGACATGATGGACATATTGTGCTCACTCAGTGCCTGTTTAATGCTACTATGGCTCTTGGGTAAAAGCTATTTTTTAGTCTATTGGTGCTCGCTTTTAGCACCCTGTAGCGTCTGCCTGAGGGTAGCAGTTCTAGGTGGCAGTACCCGGGGTGGAATGGGTCTTTCAGGATGCTCTGTGCTTTCCTGAGATAGCGGGAGCTGTACAGGTCAGCCAGGGGGGGGAGGGGGCATCCGATTAACTTCTGGGCGGTCTTTATGACTCTCTGGAGCGCCGTTCTCTCTGCGGCCGTGCAGCTGCTGAACCACACGCAGATGCAGTAGGTCAGGATGCTCTCAATGGAGCACCGGTAGAAGGACACCAGCAGTCCCTGTGAGAGGTGGTTGTTCCTGAGTATTCTCAGGAAGTGCAGTCTCTGGTGGGCCTTCTTGATGGTAGCCGTGGTGTTGGTGCTCCAGGATAGGTCGTCGGCCAGGTGGACTCCCAGGGAGCGGAAGTCGGAGACCCTCTCCACACAGTCACCACTGATGATCAGGGGCAGGATGTCCGTTTTTTTCCTCCTGAAGTCTATGACCAGCTCCTTGGTCTTGGAGGTGTTCAGGGCCAGGTTGTTGACTGTGCATCAATCCGACAGCTTCTCCACCTCGTCCCGATATGCAGCCTCGTCTCCCTCCGAGATGAGCCCCACTACAGTGGTGTCATGCGCAAATTTGATGATGGAGTTGCTGGAGTGGGCAGGTGTGCAGTCGTATGTGTAGATGGAGTAGAGAAGGGGGCTCAGCACGCAGCCTTGTGGAGAGCCGGTACTGAGGTGCAGGCTTGATGACATGTGGCGACCCAACTGCACCCTCTGGGGGCGGTTGGATAAGAAGTCCTTAATCCACATGCAGATGGAGTTCGAGAGACCCAGGTCTGACAGTTTGGACACCAGTCTATCAGGAATAATGGTGTTAAATGCCGAACTATAATCCACAAAAAGCAGCCGCACGTAGCTCCCCCCCGTCTCCAGGTGACCCAGGGAGGAGTGTAGGGCTGTGGCGATGGCGTCCTCTGTGGACCTGTTGGTTCTGTAGGCAAACTGGTGTGGGTCGAGCTCGGGAGGGAGGACTGAGGTGATATGGGTCCGTACCAGCTTCTCGAAGCACTTCATAGCTATAGGTGTAAGTGCAACTGGACGGTAGTCATTCAGACATCTGACAGAGTTCTTCTTCGGTATCGGGATTATTGTGGAGGTCTTCAGGCATGATGGGATGACGGCCTGGGAGAGGGACTGGGTGAAGATCTTCGTAAATACTCCGGCCAGCTGGTCTGCACAGTCTCTTAGTACCTGTCCCGGGACTCCATCTGGGCCCGTAGCCTTCCTCGGGTTCACTGCCTTCAGCGTGCGTCTCACCTCATGCTCCTCCAGTACAAGGATGCAGCTGCTGTGGGTGTTGGGTGGGAGTGTTGTGATGGCTGCAGGTGTTTTTCTCTCTGTTTAACTCCCCCGCTCGAGAGGCGTCGCCGTCAGCCGAAGGGTTACTGGGTCTGAAGTTGGTCATGTCTTTTATTCCTTTCCATACCTCCTTGGTGTTGTTGCTCTGCAGGTGGTTTTCCATTTTCCTCCTGTGTTGGGCTTTTGCCTCTCTGATGCCTCTCTTCAGATTGGCTCTGGCAGCACTGTAGAGTGCCAGGTCCTGCGCTTTGAAGGCACTGTCTCTCTCTTTGAGTAAGCCCTGGACTGTTTTTGTCATCCAGGGCTTCCTGTTGGGGTAGACTCGGATGCGCTTGTCCACTGTGACAGTGTCTATGCAGTGTTTGATGTACCCCAGGACCGCTTCTGTGTACTGCTCCAAGTCTGGGTTTTCAAAAACTGACCAGTCTGTTGTATCAAAGCAGTCCTGCAGCTGTTCCATGGCTCCCTCCGGCCATGTTTTGACCGTTTTGGTTGTGATAGGAGCACTTTTTCTTATTGGTGTGTAAGCTGGCAAAAGGAGCAGGGATATGTGGTCAGACTTGCCTAATTGGGGAAGTTGTTTGGCTCTATATCCTTTTTTTATGTTGGAATACACTCTGTCCAGTGTGTTAGCTCCCCTCGTAGCACACTTCACATGCTGGTGAAGTTTGGGGAGCACTTTTTTCAGGTCGACATGATTAAAGTCCCCCGCTATGATGTGGACTGCGTCGGGATATTTCTTCTGTTGTGCACTGATTGTATCGTGCAACAAAGCTAGTGCCGTGCTAGCGTTAGCATCGGGAGCTATATACACGTTTGTGATCAGGCCAGCAGAGTGCTCCCTGGCTAGATGGAAGGGTCGGCATTTAACTGTAAAATATTCCAGATCTTGGGAACAGTGGCTGTTAACTACCTTTGAATCCGAAGTCCACTTGTTGTTTAGGTAGGTTAGCAGTCCACCCCTACGCCGCTTGCCGGAAGACTCTGCGTTTCTGTCCTGTCTGTGTGCTGTGTGACCGATTAGCTCCATGCTAGCGTCTGGGATTGAGGACGTTAGCCAAGTTTCCGTAAACAATAGGGCGCAGCTGTCCATCACAGTGTTTTGTGCTACACGGAACCTCACCTCGTCCATCTTGTCCTCTTCGCCATGAGGAGCGAGCGACCTCGCATTAGCCAGGAATAGACTTGGTATCGCTGGTCTGTTTGGGTTCATTTTTAGTCTGGCTAACACACCGCCCCTTCGGCCACGACGTCTTCGCCTCCGCCTCCTCCTCGCCGGGCACAGTAGCCATGGAGCTCCAGGGCTACGTGCTAACTCCTCCGGGATGTTGTGTCGGCTTGTAAAATCCACCGAAATAGTCTGCTCAGACCGCAATCCAATCTCCAACAAATCGTTTCGGCTGTACATAACCTTCGCCCAGCAAGTTGCTGACTGGGCTAGTAATAAACTATATAAAAACAATAAAAACAATGCACCTAAGGGGAGAGCCTGAAACGTCGCGTCCATGCGCGCCGCCATCTTGAATAGTATAATAATGTTGACTTTGGAATATTTAGGAGCGAGGGCATTTCAGGACTGGATTTGTTGCACAGATGGCATCCTATGACAGTTCCACGCTGGAAATGACTGAGAGCGGCCCATTCTTTCAAAAATGTTTGTAGAAACAGTCTCCATGCCTAAGTGCTTAATTTGATACACCGGGCCAAGTGATTTAGGCACCTGATTGTCATCATTAGGATGGCTGTGTAATGTATATGTATATATAATGTATATAGCCAGTGTGGCTAATGTATGGAAAATATAAATGTTCTCTAAAATTGGGTGGGTGGGGCTTATATACCATACAACACGTTAGTCAATGGAGAACCTGGTGAGGAGGAACTATGCGGTCAATTTAAGGAATGATTTGTCATGCCTGACAGTTTAGCAGATTTCTATTCATGAATAACTATGTGGTATACGGCCGTCAGCAAAGAACAATCCGTAAGTAAGCTGTATCATTTCAAAAGCCGCAGTGTTCAAAGCGTAGGAAAGAAATAGCGGCTTAGGGTCCGGAAGTTCTGTGATGTAATAATTACATTTAATTTCAACTGCAGGGAAGTGTTTTAAATTTAAACAAAGCATCATTGTCAATAGTGTGTGGTTGAGGTGCTCTCTGAGTGCATGGCAGCAAGGGAAGTGTTCATGGATCCCAAGTCCAGATGAGGACACAAGTGGAGATGAGGACACAAGTCTAGATGAGGACACAAGTCGAGATGAGGACACAAGTCTAGATGAGGACACAAGTCCAGATGAGGACACAAGTCTAGATGAGGACACAAGTCCAAATGAAGACACAAGTCGAGATGAGGACACAAGTCCAGATGAGGACACAAGTCCAGATGAGGACACAAGTTGAGATGAGGACACAAGTTGAGATGAGGACACAAGTCGAGATGAGGACACAAGTCGAGATGAGGACACAAGTCGAGATGAGGACACAAGTCCTGATGAGGACACAAGTCGAGATGAGGACACAAGTCGAGATAAGGACACATGTCTTGACTAGGACACAAGTCGAGGTGAGGACACAAGTCCAGATGAGGACACAAGTCCAGATGAGGACACAAGTCCTGATGAGGACACAAGTCTTGATGAGGACACAAGTCTTGATGAGGACACGAGTCTTGATGAGGACACGAGTCGAGATGAGGACACGAGTCGAGATAAGGACGCGAGTCTTGATGAGGACGCGAGTCTTGATGAGGACGCGAGTCTTGATGAGGACACGAGTCTTGATGAGGACACAACGAGACGCAGGAGATGATGAAAAGAAATTACATTAATGCAAAAAACAAAACATCAATAATTAGCAAAGTAAGAAGACACTGGGACGGCGTGGCGCAGTGAGAGAGTGGCCGTGCGCAACCCGAGGGTCCCTGGTTCAAATCCCACCTAGTACCAACCTTGTCACGTCCGTTGTGTCCTGAGCAAGACACTTCACCCTTGCTCCTGAGGGGTGCTGGTTGGCGCCTTGCATGGCAGCTCCCTCCATCAGTGTGTGAATGTGTGTGTGAATGGGTAAATGTGGAAGTAGTGTCAAAGCGCTTTGAGTACCTTGAAGGTAGAAAAGCGCTGTACAAGTACAACCCATTTATCATTTATTTATTTAATGGCTGCGTGACATTTTCTTAAAAGGCACATGGACAATTTACAATGTTCCATAACCAAGAGTAACATCAGAATACATTAAAAAAAAAAAAAAAGCTTTGTTAACATAATATTGAATAATTTATGATAAAAATACAATTATTAGTAAGCACTGAAACCAAAAGTGTGGATAAATGCACACAGATAAGCCACATAGCAAATAAAACACACTTTTCTTAAAGATAAAACACAAGTTGCAGCAATTTGTTACAACATTCAGTAATTTCACTTGCACTACTTGACGCTAGGTGGGCGGTTTTAACTCTGCTAATTTGGCATCAAGCCAAGTAGCCGTGTGCGCGTCTACGTATCTACATGTTACGTATCTACATGCTATGTATCTTCATGTTACGTATCTACATGCCACGTATCTACATGCTATGTATCTTCATGTTACGTATCTACATGCCACGTATCTACATGCTATGTATCTACATGTTACGTATCTACATGCCACGTATCTACATGCTATGTATCTACATGTTACGTATATGTATGTATGTACATATATGTATATATGTATGTATATATGTATGTGCATATATGTATATATGTATGTACATATATGTATATATGTATGTACATATATGTATATACATATATATATATATATATGTATGTACATGTATATATGTATGTACATATGTATGTATGTACATATATTTATGTATATATATGTATGTATGTGTATATATATGTATGTGTGTGTATATATGTATATATATATATATATATATATATATATATATATATATGTACTGTATGTGTGTATATATGTATGTGTATATGTATGTATATATACATACATATATATACATAAATATATATATATATGTATGTGTGTATGTATGTATGTGTGTGTGTGTGTGTGTGTGTGTGTGTGTATATATATATATATATATATATATATATATATATATATATATATATATACACACACACACATATATTGAGACAGGATTTTGCTGTGGTGTCTGGCTGAGACCAGGGCTCCTGGGCTGGAAATGGTTTATAAATGATAAATGATGATTCCGACAATCATATTAATCCCAAGATCGAGATCGACTCCTCCATTCAAACCAAGCGGGACTCTCGATCTTTCAATAAATGAAAGTGATGCATGTTTTTTGGGCCGTGGGAGGAAAGGAGAGTACACCTGCAACTGCTCCAATAACCTGCCACTGCCCACTCTCTCCACTTAGTGCTTTGACTCGTTTGGAGAAAGAGACTCTCCACTTCCTTGGTGAAGGCCAGGCTAGAAGGAGAACAACCTTGCCTTCATGTCAGGCAGCTTGTGAAATGTTTCTTTCCAGGTAGTGACATGGAGAGTATAGAAGTACACAGTAGTAGTCAAAAAGTAGCCAAATGTACTTTGAGTGTGCAAGTCCAGCGCGTCACTTCTCTCCTCTGCTGGCCTTTTCACTTTTTCACTGCACTCAGAAATTCCCAAAACCAAAACTCCCCAGTCCGTCCTGACATGTAATTTACCCCTTTACAATTTTGTAGCCCAATAATAATATTACTGTGCATTATTACCCATCCAGTGTGTAGCCTATACATGCTACAAATCAATGCAATATATATATATATATATATATATATATATATATATATATATATATATATATATATATATATATATATATATATATATATATATATATGGGGTGTTATGGGCTAAGAATAGAAGACTAATTTCAATTTGTAGAGAGAGGCAGAGCTTGAATTTTAGTTTGGTTGACAGCATGTATTAGAGAATTAGCAGATATATACACACAATGATGGACAGCAGATATATACACACAATGATGGACAGCAGATATATACACACAATTATGGACAGCAGATATACACACACAATGATGGACAGCAGATATATACACACCATGATGGACAGCAGATATATACACACAATGATGGACAGCAGATATATACACACAATGATGGACAGCAGATATATACACACAATGATGGACAGCAGATATATACACACAATGATGGGCAGCAGATATATATACACCATGATGGACAGCAGATATATACACAATATGATGGACAGCAGATATATACACACAATGATGGACAGCAGATATATACACACCATGATGGACAGCAAATATATACACACAATGATGGACAGCAGATATATACACACCATGATGGACAGCAGATATATACACACAATGATGGACAGCAAATATATACACACCATGATGGACAGCAGAGATATACACACAATGATGGACAGCAGATATATACACACCATGATGGACAGCAGATATATACACACCATGATGGACAGCAGATATATACACACCATGATGGACAGCAGATATATACACACAATGATGGACAGCAGATATATACACACAATGATGGACAGCAGATATATACACACAATGATGGACAGCAGATATATACACACAATGATGGACAGCAGATATATACACATAATTATGGACAGCAGATATATACACACAATGATGGACAGCAGATATATACACACAATGATGGACAGCAGATATATACACACAATGATGGACAGCAGATATATACACACAATGATGGACAGCAGATATATACACACAATGATGGACAGCAGATATATACACACAATGATGGACAGCAGATATATACACACAATGATGGACAGCAGATATATACACACAATTATGGACAGCAGATATATACACACAATGATGGACAGCAGATATATACACACAATTATGGACAGCAGATATATACACACAATGATGGACAGCAGATATAGACACACAATTATGGACAGCAGATTTATACACACAATGATGGACAGCAGATATATACACACCATGATGGACAGCAGATATATACACACAATGATGGACAGCAGATATATACACACAATGATGGACAGCAGATATATACACACCATGATGGACAGCAGATATATACACACAATGATGGACAGCAGATATATACACACAATGATGGACAGCAGATATATACACACCATGATGGACAGCAGATATATACACACCATGATGGACAGCAGATATATACACACAATGATGGACAGCAGATATATACACACCATGATGGACAGCAGATATATACACACAATGATGGACAGCAGATATATACACACCATGATGGACAGCAGATATATACACACCATGATGGACAGCAGATATATACACACAATGATGGACAGCAGATATATACACACAATGATGGACAGCAGATATATACACACAATGATGGACAGCAGATATATACACACAATGATGGGCAGCAGATATATACACACAATGATGGACAGCAGATATATACACACCATGATGGACAGCAGATATATACACACCATGATGGACAGCAGATATATACACACAATGATGGACAGCAGATATATACACACAATGATGGACAGCAGATATATACACACAATGATGGACAGCAGATATATACACACAATGATGGACAGCAGATATATACACACCATGATGGACAGCAGATATATACACACAATGATGGACAGCAGATATATACACACCATGATGGACAGCAGATATATACACACAATGATGGACAGCAGATATATACACACCATGATGGACAGCAGATATATACACACAACGATGGACAGCAGATATATACACACAATTATGGACAGCAGATATATACACACCATGATGGACAACAGATATATACACACAATGATGGACAGCAGATATATACACACAATGATGGACAGCAGATATATACACACCATGATGGACAACAGATATATACACACAATGATGGACAGCAGATATATACACACAATGATGGACAGCAGATATATACACACCATGATGGACAACAGATATATACACACAATGATGGACAGCAGATATATACACACAATGATGGACAGCAGATATATACACACCATGATGGACAACAGATATATACACACAATGATGGACAGCAGATATATACACACAATTATGGACAGCAGATATATACACACCATGATGGACAGCAGATATATACACACCATGATGGACAACAGATATATACACACAATGATGGACAGCAGATATATACACACAATGATGGACAGCAGATATATACACACCATGATGGACAGCACATATATACACACAATGATGGACAGCAGATATATACACACCATGATGGACAGCAGATATATACACACAACGATGGACAGCAGATATATACACACAATTATGGACAGCAGATATATACACACCATGATGGACAGCAGATATATACACACAATGATGGACAGCAGATATATACACACCATGATGGACAGCAGATATATACACACAATGATGGACAGCAGATATATACACACCATGATGGACAGCAGATATATACACACAACGATGGACAGCAGATATATACACACAATTATGGACAGCAGATATATACACACCATGATGGACAACAGATATATACACACAATGATGGACAGCAGATATATACACACAATGATGGACAGCAGATATATACACACCATGATGGACAACAGATATATACACACAATGATGGACAGCAGATATATACACACAATGATGGACAGCAGATATATACACACCATGATGGACAACAGATATATACACACAATGATGGACAGCAGATATATACACACAATGATGGACAGCAGATATATACACACCATGATGGACAACAGATATATACACACAATGATGGACAGCAGATATATACACACAATTATGGACAGCAGATATATACACACCATGATGGACAGCAGATATATACACACCATGATGGACAACAGATATATACACACAATGATGGACAGCAGATATATACACACAATGATGGACAGCAGATATATACACACCATGATGGACAGCACATATATACACACAATGATGGACAGCAGATATATACACACCATGATGGACAGCAGATATATACACACAACGATGGACAGCAGATATATACACACAATTATGGACAGCAGATATATACACACCATGATGGACAGCAGATATATACACACTATGATGGACAGCAGATATATACACACCATGATGGACAGCAGATATATACACACCATGATGGACAGCAGATATATACACACCATGATGGACAGCAGATATATACACACAATGATGGACAGCAGATATATACACACCATGATGGACAGCAGATATATACACACAATGATGGACAGCAGATATATACACACAATGATGGACAGCAGATATATACACACAATGATGGACAGCAGATATATACACACCATGATGGACAGCAGATATATACACACAATAATGGACAACAGATATATACACACCATGATGGACAGCATAAATTCCTTTTCAACTAATCAGTGTCTCTGGATATTGTTCAAATCTCAGTTCAGATCATAGTTCTTGGAAAAAAGGATGGCAGTACAGTCCATGTTCTCCAGGTAAAGGTGAGAACTGTAAAGTGTTGACTGGAGAGTCTCCTACCAGCCCAGACAGAGCAGCTAGTGCTCAGCTTCCTGGCTGGAATCTTCCAAAACCCATCCTTGGACTAGATGATTTTTTTCCCTTAGCTCGCCATCAAAACGAGAATCCTGGCCCGTGTAAGAGCCAGAACCATTCTTATAAATCCATGCGTACACAAATTATCTTCCTTAAATAACACTAATTGGACCTCGGCGGCCACGTGACCAGGAAGAGAGAGCTCCGAGTAAACAGAGCAAGAGCATACCAGTCACTTCCTGCTACCGGCATTCAACTAAAAGTGATTGGACTGTGGCGGTCACGTGACCAGGAAGAGCGCAAAGAGTAAATAAAAAGGCAAGAGCCTAATAGTCTCCACAAATGTAAATAAGTATTTGACACCTGCGTTACAAGTGCAATATTCTGCATCCCACACTACTCTTGTCTTCTCTATATTCACAACTATTTTCTATCTTTCTATATTGCTAATTATTTCTATTGAATAGTAGTCTGTTTATTTCAATTCTTTTTTTTTGTCTTTATTATTTCTTGTGTCATTTATTATTATACCATATTTGTTTCCACTACCGCACTTTAAGTTGGAGTCCTTAGCGCCTTATGTGCAAATATAATGACAATAAAACCTATTCTATTCTATTCTATTCTATTCTATTCTATTCTATTCTATTCTATTCTATTCTCCATTGAAGAAGACAGTGTTTGGAGTTGGTTGTGTGGTTATTGTCAACTTGATGTTGATACTGATATTAATGTTAATATAGAAGAAAGGTAGAGACACACCTTTAGAGTCAGGATTGCAACTAAACATTTTAAACACGTTATCTTTTTATTCTGTTATTTGCCATTCAATTATTTGCTTTCATTACTACTATGACTCTCTCAAAGTTATGTTTTTATTCAATAATTAATTTTGGTTTTGTCTTTTACTTTTACATATATTTTAAAATATGTTTTATATTCATTTTAAGTGCCGTTCTTTTCAGTTATTCTCCAAGTAGCCTTTCTCCTCAGTCTTGGGTGTAACGCCGTCTTCATTGGGTGGTGGTCGGTGGTGTACTCACCTCTTTATTTGTTGTGGTCGGTGGTGTACTCACCTCTTTATTTGTTGTGGTCGGTGGTGTACTCAGCTCTTTATTTGTTGTGGTCGGTGGTGTGCTCACCTCTATTTGTTGTGGTCGGTGGTGTACTCACCTCTTTATTTCTTTGTTGTGGTCGGTGGTGTACTCACCTCTTTGTTTCTTTGTTGAGGGCGGTGGTGTACTCACCTCTTTATTTCTTTGTTGTGGTCAGTGGTGTACTCACCTCTTTATGTCTTAGTTGTGGTCGGTGGTGTACTCACCTCTTTGTTTGTTGTGGTCGGTGGTGTACTCACCTCTTTATATCTTTGTTGTGGTCGGTGGTGTACTCACCTCTTTATTTTTTTGTTGTGGTTGGTGGTGTACTCACCTCTTTATTTCTTTGTTGTGGTCGGTGGTGTACTCACCTCTTCATTTCTTATTTGTGGTCGGTGGTGTACTCACCTCTTTATTTCTTTGTTGTGGTTGGTGGTGTACTCACCTCTTTATTTCTTTGTTGTGGTCGGTGGTGTACTCACCTCTTTGTTTGTTGTGGTCGGTGGTGTACTCACCTCTTTATATCTTTGTTGTGGTCGGTGGTGTACTCACCTCTTTATTTGTTGTGGTCGGTGGTGTACTCACCTCTTTATTTCTTTGTTGTGGTCGGTGGTGTACTCACCTCTTTATTTGTTGTGGTCGGTGGTGTACTCACCTCTTTATTTCTTTGTTGTGGTCGGTGGTGTACTCACCTCTTTATTTCTAAGTTGTGGTCGGTGGTGTACTCACCTCTTTATTTGTCGTGGTCGGTGGTGTACTCACCTCTTTATTTGTTGTGGTCGGTGGTGTACTCACCTCTTTATTTCTTTGTTGTGGTCGGTGGTGTACTCACCTCTTTATTTCTTTGTTGTGGTTGGTGGTGTACTCACCTCTTTATTTCTTTGTTGTGGTCGGTGGTGTACTCACCTCTTTATTTCTTTGTTGTGGTCGGTGGTGTACTCACCTCTTTATTTCTTTGTTGTGGTCGGTGGTGTACTCACCTCTTTATTTCTTAGTTGTGGTCGGTAGTGTACTCACCTCTTTATTTGTCGTGGTCGGTGGTGTACTCACCTCTTTATTTCTTTGTTGTGGTCGGTGGTGTACTCACCTCTTCATTTCTTTGTTGTGGTCGGTGGTGTACTCACCTCTTAATTTTTTTGTTGTGGTTGGTGGTGTACTCACCTCTTTATTTCTTTGTTGTGGTCGGTGGTGTACTCACCTCTTCATTTCTTTGTTGTGGTCGGTGGTGTACTCACCTCTTTATTTCTTTGTTGTGGTTGGTGGTGTACTCACCTCTTTATTTCTTTGTTGTGGTCGGTGGTGTACTCACCTCTTTATTTCTTTGTTGTGGTCGGTGGTGTACTCACCTCTTTATTTCTTTGTTGTGGTCGGTGGTGTACTCACCTCTTTATTTCTTTGTTGTGGTCGGTGGTGTACTCACCTCTTTATTTGTTATGGTCGGTGGTGTACTCACCTCTTTATTTGTTGTGGTCGGTGGTGTACTCAGCTCTTTATTTGTTGTGGTCGGTGGTGTACTCACCTCTTTATTTGTTGTGGTCGGTGGTGTACTCACCTCTTTATTTCTTTGTTGTGGTCGGTGGTGTACTCACCTCTTCATTTCTTTGTTGTGGTCGGTGGTGTACTCACCTCTTTATTTCTTTGTTGTGGTCGGTGGTGTACTCACCTCTTTATTTGTTATGGTCGGTGGTGTACTCACCTCTTTATTTGTTGTGGTCGGTGGTGTACTCAGCTCTTTATTTGTTGTGGTTGGTGGTGTACTAACCTCTTTATTTGTTGTGGTCGGTGGTGTACTCACCTCTTTATTTCTTTGTTGTGGTCGGTGGTGTACTCACCTCTTCATTTCTTTGTTGTGGTCGGTGGTGTACTCACCTCTTTATTTTTTTGTTGTGGTTGGTGGTGTACTCACCTCTTTATTTCTTTGTTGTGGTCGGTGGTGTACTCACCTCTTCATTTCTTTGTTGTGGTCGGTGGTGTACTCACCTCTTTATTTCTTTGTTGTGGTTGGTGGTGTACTCACCTCTTTATTTCTTTGTTGTGGTCGGTGGTGTACTCACCTCCTTGTTTGTTGTGGTCGGTGGTGTACTCACCTCTATATCTTTGTTGTGGTCGGTGGTGTACTCACCTCTTTATTTGTTGTGGTCGGTGGTGTACTCACCTCTTTATTTCTTTGTTGTGGTCGGTGGTGTACTCACCTCTTTATTTGTTGTGGTCGGTGGTGTACTCACCTCTTTATTTCTTTGTTGTGGTCGGTGGTGTACTCACCTCTTTATTTCTTAGTTGTGGTCGGTGGTGTACTCACCTCTTTATTTGTCGTGGTCGGTGGTGTACTCACCTCTTTATTTGTTGTGGTCGGTGGTGTACTCACCTTTATTTCTTTGTTGTGGTCGGTGGTGTACTCACCTCTTTATTTCTTTGTTGTGGTTGGTGGTGTACTCACCTCTTTATTTCTTTGTTGTGGTCGGTGGTGTACTCACCTCTTTATTTCTTTGTTGTGGTCGGTGGTGTACTCACCTCTTTATTTCTTTGTTGTGGTCGGTGGTGTACTCACCTCTTTATTTCTTAGTTGTGGTCGGTAGTGTACTCACCTCTTTATTTGTCGTGGTCGGTGGTGTACTCACCTCTTTATTTCTTTGTTGTGGTCGGTGGTGTACTCACCTCTTCATTTCTTTGTTGTGGTCGGTGGTGTACTCACCTCTTAATTTTTTTGTTGTGGTTGGTGGTGTACTCACCTCTTTATTTCTTTGTTGTGGTCGGTGGTGTACTCACCTCTTCATTTCTTTGTTGTGGTCGGTGGTGTACTCACCTCTTTATTTCTTTGTTGTGGTTGGTGGTGTACTCACCTCTTTATTTCTTTGTTGTGGTCGGTGGCGTACTCACCTCTTTATTTCTTTGTTGTGGTCGGTGGTGTACTCACCTCTTTATTTCTTTGTTGTGGTCGGTGGTGTACTCACCTCTTTATTTCTTTGTTGTGGTCGGTGGTGTACTCACCTCTTTATTTGTTATGGTCGGTGGTGTACTCACCTCTTTATTTGTTGTGGTCGGTGGTGTACTCAGCTCTTTATTTGTTGTGGTCGGTGGTGTACTCACCTCTTTATTTGTTGTGGTCGGTGGTGTACTCACCTCTTTATTTCTTTGTTGTGGTCGGTGGTGTACTCACCTCTTCATTTCTTTGTTGTGGTCGGTGGTGTACTCACCTCTTTATTTCTTTGTTGTGGTCGGTGGTGTACTCACCTCTTTATTTGTTATGGTCGGTGGTGTACTCACCTCTTTATTTGTTGTGGTCGGTGGTGTACTCAGCTCTTTATTTGTTGTGGTCGGTGGTGTACTCACCTCTTTATTTGTTGTAGTCGGTGGTGTACTCACCTCTTTATTTCTTTGTTGTGGTCGGTGGTGTACTCACCTCTTCATTTCTTTGTTGTGGTCGGTGGTGTACTCACCTCTTTATTTGTTGTGGTCGGTGGTGTACTCACCTCTTTATTTCTTTGTTGTGGTCGGTGGTGTACTCACCTCTTCATTTCTTTGTTGTGGTCGGTGGTGTACTCACCTCTTTATTTCTTTGTTGTGGTCGGTGGTGTACTCACCTCTTTATTTGTTATGGTCGGTGGTGTACTCACCTCTTTATTTGTTGTGGTCGGTGGTGTACTCAGCTCTTTATTTGTTGTGGTTGGTGGTGTACTAACCTCTTTATTTGTTGTGGTCGGTGGTGTACTCACCTCTTTATTTCTTTGTTGTGGTCGGTGGTGTACTCACCTCTTCATTTCTTTGTTGTGGTCGGTGGTGTACTCACCTCTTTATTTTTTTGTTGTGGTTGGTGGTGTACTCACCTCTTTATTTCTTTGTTGTGGTCGGTGGTGTACTCACCTCTTCATTTCTTTGTTGTGGTCGGTGGTGTACTCACCTCTTTATTTCTTTGTTGTGGTTGGTGGTGTACTCACCTCTTTATTTCTTTGTTGTGGTCGGTGGTGTACTCACCTCTTTGTTTGTTGTGGTCGGTGGTGTACTCACCTCTATATCTTTGTTGTGGTCGGTGGTGTACTCACCTCTTTATTTGTTGTGGTCGGTGGTGTACTCACCTCTTTATTTCTTTGTTGTGGTCGGTGGTGTACTCACCTCTTTATTTGTTGTGGTCGGTGGTGTACTCACCTCTTTATTTCTTTGTTGTGGTCGGTGGTGTACTCACCTCTTTATTTCTTAGTTGTGGTCGGTGGTGTACTCACCTCTTTATTTGTCGTGGTCGGTGGTGTACTCACCTCTTTATTTGTTGTGGTCGGTGGTGTACTCACCTTTATTTCTTTGTTGTGGTCGGTGGTGTACTCACCTCTTTATTTCTTTGTTGTGGTTGGTGGTGTACTCACCTCTTTATTTCTTTGTTGTGGTCGGTGGTGTACTCACCTCTTTATTTCTTTGTTGTGGTCGGTGGTGTACTCACCTCTTTATTTCTTTGTTGTGGTCGGTGGTGTACTCACCTCTTTATTTCTTAGTTGTGGTCGGTAGTGTACTCACCTCTTTATTTGTCGTGGTCGGTGGTGTACTCACCTCTTTATTTCTTTGTTGTGGTCGGTGGTGTACTCACCTCTTCATTTCTTTGTTGTGGTCGGTGGTGTACTCACCTCTTAATTTTTTTGTTGTGGTTGGTGGTGTACTCACCTCTTTATTTCTTTGTTGTGGTCGGTGGTGTACTCACCTCTTCATTTCTTTGTTGTGGTCGGTGGTGTACTCACCTCTTTATTTCTTTGTTGTGGTCGGTGGTGTACTCACCTCTTTATTTCTTTGTTGTGGTCGGTGGTGTACTCACCTCTTTATTTCTTTGTTGTGGTCGGTGGTGTACTCACCTCTTTATTTCTTTGTTGTGGTCGGTGGTGTACTCACCTCTTTATTTCTTTGTTGTGGTCGGTGGTGTACTCACCTCTTTATTTGTTATGGTCGGTGGTGTACTCACCTCTTTATTTGTTGTGGTCGGTGGTGTACTCAGCTCTTTATTTGTTGTGGTCGGTGGTGTACTCACCTCTTTATTTGTTGTGGTCGGTGGTGTACTCACCTCTTTATTTCTTTGTTGTGGTCGGTGGTGTACTCACCTCTTCATTTCTTTGTTGTGGTCGGTGGTGTACTCACCTCTTTATTTCTTTGTTGTGGTCGGTGGTGTACTCACCTCTTTATTTGTTATGGTCGGTGGTGTACTCACCTCTTTATTTGTTGTGGTCGGTGGTGTACTCAGCTCTTTATTTGTTGTGGTCGGTGGTGTACTCACCTCTTTATTTGTTGTGGTCGGTGGTGTACTCACCTCTTTATTTCTTTGTTGTGGTCGGTGGTGTACTCACCTCTTCATTTCTTTGTTGTGGTCGGTGGTGTACTCACCTCTTTATTTTTTTGTTGTGGTTGGTGGTGTACTCACCTCTTTATTTCTTTGTTGTGGTCGGTGGTGTACTCACCTCTTCATTTCTTTGTTGTGGTCGGTGGTGTACTCACCTCTTTATTTCTTTGTTGTGGTTGGTGGTGTACTCACCTCTTTATTTCTTTGTTGTGGTCGGTGGTGTACTCACCTCTTTGTTTGTTGTGGTCGGTGGTGTACTCACCTCTTTATATCTTTGTTGTGGTCAGTGGTGTACTCACCTCTTTATTTGTTGTGGTCGGTGGTGTACTCACCTCTTTATTTCTTTGTTGTGGTCGGTGGTGTACTCACCTCTTTATTTGTTGTGGTCGGTGGTGTACTCACCTCTTTATTTCTTTGTTGTGGTCGGTGGTGTACTCACCTCTTTATTTCTTAGTTGTGGTCGGTGGTGTACTCACCTCTTTATTTGTCGTGGTCGGTGGTGTACTCACCTCTTTATTTCTTTGTTGTGGTCGGTGGTGTACTCACCTCTTCATTTCTTTGTTGTGGTCGGTGGTGTACTCACCTCTTTATTTCTTTGTTGTGGTCGGTGGTGTACTCACCTCTTCATTTCTTTGTTGTGGTCGGTGGTGTACTCACCTCTTTATTTTTTTGTTGTGGTTGGTGGTGTACGCACCTCTTTATTTCTTTGTTGTGGTCGGTGGTGTACTCACCTCTTCATTTCTTTGTTGTGGTCGGTGGTGTACTCACCTCTTTATTTCTTTGTTGTGGTTGGTGGTGTACTCACCTCTTTATTTCTTTGTTGTGGTCGGTGGTGTACTCACCTCTTTATTTCTTTGTTGTGGTCGGTGGTGTACTCACCTCTTTATTTCTTTGTTGTGGTCGGTGGTGTACTCACCTCTTTATTTCTTAGTTGTGGTCGGTAGTGTACTCACCTCTTTATTTGTCGTGGTCGGTGGTGTACTCATCTCTTTATTTGTTGTGGTCGGTGGTGTACTCACCTCTTTATTTCTTTGTTGTGGTCGGTGGTGTACTCACCTCTTCATTTCTTTGTTGTGGTCGGTGGTGTACTCACCTCTTTATTTTTTTGTTGTGGTTGGTGGTGTACTCACCTCTTTATTTCTTTGTTGTGGTCGGTGGTGTACTGACCTCTTCATTTCTTTGTTGTGGTCGGTGGTGTACTCACCTCTTTATTTCTTTGTTGTGGTTGGTGGTGTACTCACCTCTTTATTTCTTTGTTGTGGTCGGTGGTGTACTCACCTCTTTATTTCTTTGTTGTGGTCGGTGGTGTAGTCACCTCTTTATTTCTTTGTTGTGGTCGGTGGTGTACTCACCTCTTTATTTCTTTGTTGTGGTCGGTGGTGTACTCACCTCTTTATTTGTTGTGGTCGGTGGTGTACTCACCTCTTTATTTGTTGTGGTCGGTGGTGTACTCAGCTCTTTATTTGTTGTGGTCGGTGGTGTACTCACCTCTTTATTTGTCGTGGTCGGTGGTGTACTCACCTCTTTATTTGTTGTGGTCGGTGGTGTACTCACCTCTTTATTTCTTTGTTGTGGTCGGTGGTGTACTCACCTCTTCATTTCTTATTTGTGGTCGGTGGTGTACTCACCTCTTTATTTCTTTGTTGTGGTTGGTGGTGTACTCACCTCTTTATTTCTTTGTTGTGGTCGGTGGTGTACTCACCTCTTTGTTTGTTGTGGTCGGTGGTGTACTCACCTCTTTATATCTTTGTTGTGGTCGGTGGTGTACTCACCTCTTTATTTGTTGTGGTCGGTGGTGTACTCACCTCTTTATTTCTTTGTTGTGGTCGGTGGTGTACTCACCTCTTTATTTGTTGTGGTCGGTGGTGTACTCACCTCTTTATTTCTTTGTTGTGGTCGGTGGTGTACTCACCTCTTTATTTCTTAGTTGTGGTCGGTGGTGTACTCACCTCTTTATTTGTCGTGGTCGGTGGTGTACTCACCTCTTTATTTGTTGTGGTCGGTGGTGTACTCACCTCTTTATTTCTTTGTTGTGGTCGGTGGTGTACTCACCTCTTTATTTCTTTGTTGTGGTTGGTGGTGTACTCACCTCTTTATTTCTTTGTTGTGGTCGGTGGTGTACTCACCTCTTTATTTCTTTGTTGTGGTCGGTGGTGTACTCACCTCTTTATTTCTTTGTTGTGGTCGGTGGTGTACTCACCTCTTTATTTCTTAGTTGTGGTCGGTAGTGTACTCACCTCTTTATTTGTCGTGGTCGGTGGTGTACGCATCTCTTTATTTGTTGTGGTCGGTGGTGTACTCACCTCTTTATTTCTTTGTTGTGGTCGGTGGTGTACTCACCTCTTCATTTCTTTGTTGTGGTCGGTGGTGTACTCACCTCTTAATTTTTTTGTTGTGGTTAGTGGTGTACTCACCTCTTTATTTCTTTGTTGTGGTCGGTGGTGTACTCACCTCTTCATTTCTTTGTTGTGGTCGGTGGTGTACTCACCTCTTTATATCTTTGTTGTGGTCGGTGGTGTACTCACCTCTTTATTTCTTTGTTGTCGTCGGTGGTGTACTCACCTCTTTATTTCTTTGTTGTGGTCGGTGGTGTACTCACCTCTTTATTTGTTATGGTCGGTGGTGTACTCACCTCTTTATTTGTTGTGGTCGGTGGTGTACTCAGCTCTTTATTTGTTGTGGTCGGTGGTGTACTCACCTCTTTATTTGTTGTGGTCGGTGGTGTACTCACCTCTTTATTTCTTTGTTGTGGTCGGTGGTGTACTCACCTCTTTATTTCTTTGTTGTGGTTGGTGGTGTACTCACCTCTTTATTTCTTTGTTGTGGTCGGTGGTGTACTCACCTCTTTGTTTGTTGTGGTCGGTGGTGTACTCACCTCTTTATATCTTTGTTGTGGTCAGTGGTGTACTCACCTCTTTATTTGTTGTGGTCGGTGGTGTACTCACCTCTTTATTTCTTTGTTGTGGTCGGTGGTGTACTCACCTCTTTATTTGTTGTGGTCGGTGGTGTACTCACCTCTTTATTTCTTTGTTGTGGTCGGTGGTGTACTCACCTCTTTATTTCTTAGTTGTGGTCGGTGGTGTACTCACCTCTTTATTTGTCGTGGTCGGTGGTGTACTCACCTCTTTATTTCTTTGTTGTGGTCGGTGGTGTACTCACCTCTTCATTTCTTTGTTGTGGTCGGTGGTGTACTCACCTCTTTATTTCTTTGTTGTGGTCGGTGGTGTACTCACCTCTTCATTTCTTTGTTGTGGTCGGTGGTGTACTCACCTCTTTATTTTTTTGTTGTGTTTGGTGGTGTACTCACCTCTTTATTTCTTTGTTGTGGTCGGTGGTGTACTCACCTCTTCATTTCTTTGTTGTGGTCGGTGGTGTACTCACCTCTTTATTTCTTTGTTGTGGTTGGTGGTGTACTCACCTCTTTATTTCTTTGTTGTGGTCGGTGGTGTACTCACCTCTTTATTTCTTTGTTGTGGTCGGTGGTGTACTCACCTCTTTATTTCTTTGTTGTGGTCGGTGGTGTACTCACCTCTTTATTTCTTAGTTGTGGTCGGTAGTGTACTCACCTCTTTATTTGTCGTGGTCGGTGGTGTACTCATCTCTTTATTTGTTGTGGTCGGTGGTGTACTCACCTCTTTATTTCTTTGTTGTGGTCGGTGGTGTACTCACCTCTTCATTTCTTTGTTGTGGTCGGTGGTGTACTCACCTCTTTATTTTTTTGTTGTGGTTGGTGGTGTACTCACCTCTTTATTTCTTTGTTGTGGTCGGTGGTGTACTGACCTCTTCATTTCTTTGTTGTGGTCGGTGGTGTACTCACCTCCTTATTTCTTTGTTGTGGTTGGTGGTGTACTCACCTCTTTATTTCTTTGTTGTGGTCGGTGGTGTACTCACCTCTTTATTTCTTTGTTGTGGTCGGTGGTGTACTCACCTCTTTATTTCTTTGTTGTGGTCGGTGGTGTACTCACCTCTTTATTTCTTTGTTGTGGTCGGTGGTGTACTCACCTCTTTATTTGTTGTGGTCGGTGGTGTACTCACCTCTTTATTTGTTGTGGTCGGTGGTGTACTCAGCTCTTTATTTGTTGTGGTCGGTGGTGTACTCACCTCTTTATTTGTCGTGGTCGGTGGTGTACTCACCTCTTTATTTGTTGTGGTCGGTGGTGTACTCACCTCTTTATTTCTTTGTTGTGGTCGGTGGTGTACTCACCTCTTCATTTCTTATTTGTGGTCGGTGGTGTACTCACCTCTTTATTTCTTTGTTGTGGTTGGTGGTGTACTCACCTCTTTATTTCTTTGTTGTGGTCGGTGGTGTACTCACCTCTTTGTTTGTTGTGGTCGGTGGTGTACTCACCTCTTTATATCTTTGTTGTGGTCGGTGGTGTACTCACCTCTTTATTTGTTGTGGTCGGTGGTGTACTCACCTCTTTATTTCTTTGTTGTGGTCGGTGGTGTACTCACCTCTTTATTTGTTGTGGTCGGTGGTGTACTCACCTCTTTATTTCTTTGTTGTGGTCGGTGGTGTACTCACCTCTTTATTTCTTAGTTGTGGTCGGTGGTGTACTCACCTCTTTATTTGTCGTGGTCGGTGGTGTACTCACCTCTTTATTTGTTGTGGTCGGTGGTGTACTCACCTCTTTATTTCTTTGTTGTGGTCGGTGGTGTACTCACCTCTTTATTTCTTTGTTGTGGTTGGTGGTGTACTCACCTCTTTATTTCTTTGTTGTGGTCGGTGGTGTACTCACCTCTTTATTTCTTTGTTGTGGTCGGTGGTGTACTCACCTCTTTATTTCTTTGTTGTGGTCGGTGGTGTACTCACCTCTTTATTTCTTAGTTGTGGTCGGTAGTGTACTCACCTCTTTATTTGTCGTGGTCGGTGGTGTACGCATCTCTTTATTTGTTGTGGTCGGTGGTGTACTCACCTCTTTATTTCTTTGTTGTGGTCGGTGGTGTACTCACCTCTTCATTTCTTTGTTGTGGTCGGTGGTGTACTCACCTCTTAATTTTTTTGTTGTGGTTAGTGGTGTACTCACCTCTTTATTTCTTTGTTGTGGTCGGTGGTGTACTCACCTCTTCATTTCTTTGTTGTGGTCGGTGGTGTACTCACCTCTTTATATCTTTGTTGTGGTCGGTGGTGTACTCACCTCTTTATTTCTTTGTTGTGGTCGGTGGTGTACTCACCTCTTTATTTCTTTGTTGTGGTCGGTGGTGTACTCACCTCTTTATTTGTTATGGTCGGTGGTGTACTCACCTCTTTATTTGTTGTGGTCGGTGGTGTACTCAGCTCTTTATTTGTTGTGGTCGGTGGTGTACTCACCTCTTTATTTGTTGTGGTCGGTGGTGTACTCACCTCTTTATTTCTTTGTTGTGGTCGGTGGTGTACTCACCTCTTCATTTCTTTGTTGTGGTCGGTGGTGTACTCACCTCTTTATTTCTTTGTTGTGGTCGGTGGTGTACTCACCTCTTTATTTGTTATGGTCGGTGGTGTACTCACCTCTTTATTTGTTGTGGTCGGTGGTGTACTCACCTCTTTATTTCTTTGTTGTGGTCGGTGGTGTACTCACCTCTTCATTTCTTTGTTGTGGTCGGTGGTGTACTCACCTCTTTATTTTTTTGTTGTGGTTGGTGGTGTACTCACCTCTTTATTTCTTTGTTGTGGTCGGTGGTGTACTCACCTCTTCATTTCTTTGTTGTGGTCGGTGGTGTACTCACCTCTTTATTTCTTTGTTGTGGTTGGTGGTGTACTCACCTCTTTATTTTTTTGTTGTGGTCGGTGGTGTAATCACCTCTTTGTTTGTTGTGGTCGGTGGTGTACTCACCTCTTTATATCTTTGTTGTGGTCAGTGGTGTACTCACCTCTTTATTTGTTGTGGTCGGTGGTGTACTCACCTCTTTATTTCTTTGTTGTGGTCGGTGGTGTACTCACCTCTTTATTTGTTGTGGTCGGTGGTGTACTCACCTCTTTATTTCTTTGTTGTGGTCGGTGGTGTACTCACCTCTTTATTTCTTAGTTGTGGTCGGTGGTGTACTCACCTCTTTATTTGTCGTGGTCGATGGTGTACTCACCTCTTTATTTGTTGTGGTCGGTGGTGTACTCACCTCTTTATTTCTTTGTTGTGGTCGGTGGTGTACTCACCTCTTCATTTCTTTGTTGTGGTCGGTGGTGTACTCACCTCTTTATTTTTTTGTTGTGGTTGGTGGTGTACTCACCTCTTTTTTTCTTTGTTGTGGTCGGTGGTGTACTCACCTCTTTATTTCTTTGTTGTGGTCGGTGGTGTACTCACCTCTTTATTTCTTTGTTGTGGTCGGTGGTGTACTCACCTCTTCATTTCTTTGTTGTGGTCGGTGGTGTACTCACCTCTTTATTTTTTTGTTGTGGTTGGTGGTGTACTCACCTCTTTATTTCTTTGTTGTGGTCGGTGGTGTACTCACCTCTTCATTTCTTTGTTGTGGTCGGTGGTGTACTCACCTCTTTATTTCTTTGTTGTGGTTGGTGGTGTACTCACCTCTTTATTTCTTTGTTGTGGTCGGTGGTGTACTCACCTCTTTATTTCTTTGTTGTGGTCGGTGGTGTACTCACCTCTTTATTTCTTTGTTGTGGTCGGTGGTGTACTCACCTCTTTATTTCTTAGTTGTGGTCGGTAGTGTACTCAC
This sequence comes from Nerophis ophidion, assembly GCF_033978795.1. Taxonomy (NCBI): domain Eukaryota; kingdom Metazoa; phylum Chordata; class Actinopteri; order Syngnathiformes; family Syngnathidae; genus Nerophis; species Nerophis ophidion. The sequence goes on along the minus strand of NC_084630.1, from coordinate 22,615,334 downwards.
CTCTTTATTTGTCGTGGTCGGTGGTGTACTCATCTCTTTATTTGTTGTGGTCGGTGGTGTACTCACCTCTTTATTTCTTTGTTGTGGTCGGTGGTGTACTCACCTCTTCATTTCTTTGTTGTGGTCGGTGGTGTACTCACCTCTTTATTTTTTTGTTGTGGTTGGTGGTGTACTCACCTCTTTATTTCTTTGTTGTGGTCGGTGGTGTACTGACCTCTTCATTTCTTTGTTGTGGTCGGTGGTGTACTCACCTCTTTATTTCTTTGTTGTGGTTGGTGGTGTACTCACCTCTTTATTTCTTTGTTGTGGTCGGTGGTGTACTCACCTCTTTATTTCTTTGTTGTGGTCGGTGGTGTACTCACCTCTTTATTTCTTTGTTGTGGTCGGTGGTGTACTCACCTCTTTATTTCTTTGTTGTGGTCGGTGGTGTACTCACCTCTTTATTTGTTGTGGTCGGTGGTGTACTCACCTCTTTATTTGTTGTGGTCGGTGGTGTACTCAGCTCTTTATTTGTTGTGGTCGGTGGTGTACTCACCTCTTTATTTGTCGTGGTCGGTGGTGTACTCACCTCTTTATTTGTTGTGGTCGGTGGTGTACTCACCTCTTTATTTCTTTGTTGTGGTCGGTTGTGTACTCACCTCTTCATTTCTTTGTTGTGGTCGGTGGTGTACTCACCTCTTTATTTTTTTGTTGTGGTTGGTGGTGTACTCACCTCTTTATTTCTTTGTTGTGGTCGGTGGTGTACTCACCTCTTCATTTCTTATTTGTGGTCGGTGGTGTACTCACCTCTTTATTTCTTTGTTGTGGTTGGTGGTGTACTCACCTCTTTATTTCTTTGTTGTGGTCGGTGGTGTACTCACCTCTTTGTTTGTTGTGGTCGGTGGTGTACTCACCTCTTTATATCTTTGTTGTGGTCGGTGGTGTACTCACCTCTTTATTTGTTGTGGTCGGTGGTGTACTCACCTCTTTATTTCTTTGTTGTGGTCGGTGGTGTACTCACCTCTTTATTTGTTGTGGTCGGTGGTGTACTCACCTCTTTATTTCTTTGTTGTGGTCGGTGGTGTACTCACCTCTTTATTTCTTAGTTGTGGTCGGTGGTGTACTCACCTCTTTATTTGTCGTGGTCGGTGGTGTACTCACCTCTTTATTTGTTGTGGTCGGTGGTGTACTCACCTCTTTATTTCTTTGTTGTGGTCGGTGGTGTACTCACCTCTTTATTTCTTTGTTGTGGTTGGTGGTGTACTCACCTCTTTATGTCTTTGTTGTGGTCGGTGGTGTACTCACCTCTTTATTTCTTTGTTGTGGTCGGTGGTGTACTCACCTCTTTATTTCTTTGTTGTGGTCGGTGGTGTACTCACCTCTTTATTTCTTAGTTGTGGTCGGTAGTGTACTCACTTCTTTATTTCTTTGTTGTGGTCGGTGGTGTACTCACCTCTTTATTTGTTGTGGTCGGTGGTGTACCCACCTTTATTTCTTTGTTGTGGTCGGTGGTGTACTCACCTCTTTATTTCTTTGTTGTGGTCGGTGGTGTACTCACCTCTTTATTTCTTTGTTGTGGTCGGTGGTGTACTCACCTCTTTATTCCTTTGTTGTGGTCGGTGGTGTACTCACTTCTTTATTTCTTTGTTGTGGTCGGTGGTGTACTCACTTCTTTATTTCTTTGTTGTGGTCGGTGGTGTACTCACCTCTTTATTTGTTGTGGTCGGTGGTGTACTCACCTCTTTATTTCTTTGTTGTGGTCGGTGGTGTACTCACCTCTTTATTTGTCGGGGTCGGTGGTGTACTCACCTCTTTATTTCTTTGTTGTGGTCGGTGGTGTACTCACCTCTTTATTTCTTTGTTGTGGTCGGTGGTGTACTCACCTCTTTATTTGTTGTGGTCGGTGGTGTACTCACCTCTTTATTTCTTTCTTGTGGTCGGTGGTGTACTCACCTCTTTATTTGTTGTGGTCGGTGGTGTACTCACCTCTTTATTTCTTTATTGTGGTCGGTGGTTTACTCACCTCTTTATTTGTTGTGGTCAGTGGAATACTCACCTCTTTATCTCTTTGTTGTGGTCGGTGGTGTACTCACCTCTTTATTTGTTGTTGTTGGTGGTGTACTCACCTCTTTATTTGTTGTGGTCGGTGGTGTACTCACCTCTTTATTTCTTTGTTGTGGTCGGTGGTGTACTCACCTTTATTTCTTTGTTGTGGTCGGTGGTGTACTCACTTCTTTATTTCTTTGTTGTGGTCGGTGGTGTACTCACCTCTTTATTTGTTGTGGTCGATGGTGTACTCACCTCTTTATTTCTTTGTTGTGGTCGGTGGTGTACTCACCTCTTTATTTGTCGGGGTCGGTGGTGTACTCACCTCTTTATTTCTTTGTTGTGGTCGGTGGTGTACTCACCTCTTTATTTGTTGTGGTCGGTGGTTACTCACCTCTTTATTTGTTGTGGTCGGTGGTGTACTTACCTCTTTATTTCTTTGTTGTGGTCGGTGGTGTACTCACCTCTTTATTTCTTTGTTGTGGTCGGTGGTGTACTCACCTCTTTATTTCTTTGTTGTGGTCGGTGGTGTACTCACCTCTTTATTCCTTTGTTGTGGTCGGTGGTGTACTCACTTCTTTATTTCTTTGTTGTGGTCGGTGGTGTACTCACTTCTTTATTTCTTTGTTGTGGTCGGTGGTGTACTCACCTCTTTATTCCTTTGTTGTGGTCGGTGGTGTACTCACTTCTTTATTTATTTGTTGTGGTCGGTGGTGTACTTACCTCTTTATTTCTTTGTTGTGGTCGGTGGTGTACTCACCTCTTTATTTCTTTGTTGTGGTCGGTGGTGTACTCACCTCTTTATTTCTTTGTTGTGTTCGGCGGTGTACTCACCTCTTTATTTCTTTGTTGTGGTCGGTGGTGTACTCACCTCTTTATTTGTCGGGGTCGGTGGTGTACTCACCTCTTTATTTCTTTGTTGTGGTCGGTGGTGTACTCACCTCTTTATTTGTTGTGGTCGGTGGTGTACACACTTCTTTATTTCTTTGTTGTGGTCGGTGGTGTACTCACCTCTTTATTTCTTTGTTGTGGTCGGTGGTGTACTCACCTCTTTATCTCTTTGTTGTGGTCGGTGGTGTACTCACCTCTTTATTTGTTGTGGTTGGTGGTGTACTCACCTCTTTATATGTTGTGGTCGGTAGTGTACTCACCTCTTTATTTCTTTGTTGTGGTCGGTGGTGTACTCACCTCTTTATTTCTTTGTTGTGGTCGGTGGTGTACTCACTTCTTTATTTCTTTGTTGTGGTCGGTGGTGTACTCACTTCTTTATTTCTTTGTTGTGGTCGGTGGTGTACTCACCTCTTTATTTCTTTGTTGTGGTCGGTGGTGTGCTCACCTCTTTATTTGTCGGGGTCGGTGGTGTACTCACCTCTTTATTTCTTTGTTGTGGTCGGTGGTGTACTCACCTCTTTATTTGTTGTGGTCGGTGGTGTACTCACCTCTTTATTTCTTTATTGTGGTCGGTGGTGTACTCACCTCTCTATTTCTTTGTTGTGGTCGGTGGTGTACTCACCTCTTTATTTCTTTGTTGTGGTCGGTGGTGTACTCACTTCTTTATTTCTTTGTTGTGGTCGGTGTTGTACTTCTTTATTTCTTTGTTGTGGTCGGTGGTGTACTCACTTCTTTATTTCTTTGTTGTGGTCGGTGGTGTACTCACCTCTTTATTTGTTGTGGTCGGTGGTGTACTCACCTCTTTATTTCTTTGTTGTGGTCGGTGGTGTACTCACCTCTTTATTTGTCGGGGTCGATGGTGTACTCACCTCTTTATTTCTTTGTTGTGGTCGGTGGTGTACTCACCTCTTTATTTGTTGTGGTCGGTGGTGTACTCACCTCTTTATTTCTTTATTGTGGTCGGTGGTGTACTCACCTCTTTATTTCTTTATTGTGGTCGGTGGTGTACTCACCTCTCTATTTCTTTATTGTGGTCGGTGGTTTACTCACCTCTTTATTTGTTGTGGTCAGTGGAATACTCACCTCTTTATCTCTTTGTTGTGGTCGGTGGTGTACTCACCTCTTTATTTGTTGTGGTTGGTGGTGAACTCACCTCTTTATTTGTTGTGGTCGGTGGTGTACTCACCTCTTTATTTCTTTGTTGTGGTCGGTGGTGTACTCACCTCTTTATTTCTTTGTTGTGGTCGGTGGTGTTTATTTCTTTTTACTCTCGAGTCCTTTGTGTTGCCTACGCATGACAAGTCTTGTACACATAGCATATAACTGATGGAAACATGGCATTGTGTGTTCCTCTACTAGTCATCGTGCCTTCCTCTACTTGTCATTATGTGTTCCTCTACCAGTCATCTTGTGTTCCTCTACTTGTCATTATGTGTTCCTCTACTTGTCATTGTGTATTCCTCTACTTGTCATTGTGTGTGCATTGTGTGTTCCTCTACTTCTCATCGCCTGTGCCTTGTGTGTTCCTCTACTTGTCATTGCGTGCTCATTGTGTTCATCTACCAGTCTTTGTGTGTTCCTCTACTTGCCATTGTGTGTGCATTGTGTTCCTCTACCAGTCATTGTGTGTTCCTCTACTTGTCATTTTGTGTTTCTCTACCAATCGCATGTGCATTGTCTGTTCCTCTACTTGTCATTGTGTGTGCATTGTGTGTTCTACTTGTCATTTTGTGTGCATTGTGTGTTCCTCTACTTGTCATTGTTTTCCTCTACTTGTCATCGTGAATGCATTGTGTTCCTCTATTTGTCATTGTGTGTGCATTGTGTGTTCCTCTACTTGTCATTGTGTGTTCTTATACTTGTCATTGTGTATGCATTGTGTGTTACTCTACTTGTCATTCATTGTGTGTGCATTGTCTGTTTATCTACAAGTCATTGTGTGTTCCTCTACTTGTCATTGTGTGTGCATTGTGTTCCTCTACTTGTCACTGTGTGTGCATTGTGTGTTCTACTTGTCATTGTGTGTGCATTGTGTGTTCCTCTACTTGTCATTGTGTTTTCCTCTACTTGTCATCGTGTATGCATTGTGTTCCTCTACTTGTCATTGTATGTGCATTGTGTGTTCCTCTACTTGTCATTGTGTATGCATTGTGTGTTACTCTACTTGTCATTGTGTGTTCCTCTACTTGTCATTGTGTGTTACTCTACTTGTCATTGTGTTCCTCTACTTGTCACCATGTATGCATTGTGTGTTCCTCTACTTGTCATTGTGTGTGCATTGTGTTCCTCTACCAGTCATTGTGTTTCCTCTACTTGTCATTTTGTGTTTCTCTACCAATCACATGTGCATTGTCTGTTCCTCTACTTGTCATTGTGTGTGCATTGTGTGTTCTACTTGTCATTGTGTGTGCATTGTGTGTTCCTCTACTTGTCATTGTTTTCCTCTACTTGTCATCGTGTATGCATTGTGTTCCTCTATTTGTCATTGTGTGTGCATTGTGTGTTCCTCTACTTGTCATTGTGTGTTCTTATACTTGTCATTGTGTATGCATTGTGTGTTACTCTACTTGTCATTCATTGTGTGTGCATTGTGTGTTTATCTACCAGTCATTGTGTGTTCCTCTACTTGTCATTGTGTGTGCATTGTGTGTTCTACTTGTCATTGTGTGTGCATTGTGTGTTCCTCTACTTGTCATTGTGTTTTCCTCTTCTTGTCATCGTGTATGCATTGTGTTCCTCTACTTGTCATTGTGTGTGCATTGTGTGTTCCTCTACTTGTCATTGTGTGTTCCTATACTTGTCATTGTGTATGCTTTGTGTGTTCCTCTACTTGTCATTGTGTGTTCCTCTACTTGTCATTGTGTTCCTCTACTTGTCACCATGTATGCATTGTGTGTTCCTCTACTTGTCATTGTGTGTGCATTGTGTTCCTCTACTTGTCATTGTGTTTTCCTCTACTTGTCATCGTGTATTTATTGTGTTCCTGTACTTGTCATTGTGTGTTCCTCTACTTGTCATTGTGTGTTCCTCTCCTTGTCACTGAGTGTGCAGTTTTAGAAGATGGTGACGTGGTTCTGCAGTCCCACAGCAAGTGGCTTGAAGGAGCAATGTGGAGGTGCCTCCTGCGTGTTTGCTGCCATCCCAGCATCCTTCTTCTGCTGCCAACATTTTGTCTCCGGGCTTTTCCAGGCTGGCAGAGTAGTTGTGTGCCGTCGCCCGGGTGACACCCGTGAATGTGAACATTACTATGGGAGACCACGCAGATGGAAAGATGATTATCCGGCTTCTTCTTTTTAGTTCCGGGGGCAACAGATTGAAGCGAAACTTTAGTCACATCTGGAGGAGATTATTTACACTTATTTATTCACTATTTACCTAGTTAGTGTTCGCAAATATATTCCATTTCCTGTAACTGCCGTCCTTCTCATCTTGCTTTATTTACATAATGACTCTGTCTCCGGCATCAGGCTCTGTCGGCACATTTGAGTTGTCAGCATGCTTGATATCAATCGCTGCATTTTCCCACAATGCACGGGGAGGGTCTTTACCCCGCACTGATTACCTGCCAATTGCAGGGTGATTGGAAATGGCGAAACGACTTGGAATTAGGGCGGGGTTTTGCAACCACAAACGCCAGCTGTGTGATACACCGCAAAAGAACTCGATCATTACTTCCAGTGCATACAAGCCTCCTCCTGCTAAAGCTGCGGTCGGCAACCATCTAATATGGTTTGTGTAGGAGGACAAACATGACACAAACCTTCCTAATTTCTAGAAATCCCACTGTTTGTATTAAACAGGCTTCACTGATGAGAGTATTTGGCGAGTGCCGTTTTGTCCTATTAATTTTTGCGGTCCTTGAACTCATCGTAGTTGTGTGGACTGTGTCGCAACAGTTTGTTTACATGTGTAACTTTCTCCGACGCTGCCACAGAAAGACGTGTTTCGTGCCACTCCTTTGTCTCATTTTGTCCACCAAACGTTTTATGCTGTGCCTAAATGCACATAGGTGAGCTTAGGAGGACAAACATGACACACCAACCTAATTGTTTAAAATCCCACTGTTTATGTTAAATAGGCTTCAGTGACGAGATTATTTGGTGAGCGCTGTTTTGTCCTACAAATTTTGCCGGTCCTTGAACTCATCGTAGTTGTGTGACATGTGTCGCAACAGTCTGTTTACATGTGTAACTTTCTCTAACGCTGCCACAGAAAGACGTGTTTCATGCCACTCATGCTTTGTTTCATTTTGTCCACTAAACATTTCATGCTGTGCGGGAATGCACAAAGGTGAACTTAGGAGGACAATCCTTCCTAATTGTTAGAAATCCCACTGTTTATATTAAATAGGCTTCACTAATGAGAGTATTTGGTGAGTGCCGTTTTGTCCTACTAATTTTGCCGGTCTTTGAACTCATCGTAGTCGTGTGGACTGTGTCGCAAAAGTTTGTTTACATGTGTAACTTTCTCCGACGCTGCCACAGAAAGACGTGTTTCATGCCACTCATGCTTTGACTCATTTTGTCCACCAAACGTTTCATGCTGTGCTTGAATGGGCAAAGGTGAGCTTTGTTGATGTTATTGACTTGTGTGGAGTGCTAATCAGGCATATTTGGTCACTGCATGACTCCAAGCTAATCCATGCTAACAAGCTATTTAGGCTAACTGCGTGCAAATATTGCATCATTATATATTTAATTTATTTTACTTATGTCCTCTGTGTATTTAATTTATATCTGCATGTCTCATGACAAATTTATGATCAATATTTAAAGTTAATTATTAGCTTACGTAAATGAGACTTAATTTCATTTTGGGGGTTTATTTATTTATTGACCTTCCAATTACAGTACAATGGCAACCATTCATACCGTATATCTTTTTAAATGGTTACTTGCATTAATATGAAATATTATAACGCCACATTATAAACACTTTTTATCCGCAACTTCTACATTTTAAGGGCATGCTGTGGAAAAAAGGCTGTCTGCGTTAAGCCAAACATTTTTTGTTATGTTATATTTATTGTTATATTTATAATTCAAGTCAATGAGTTCAAGTCATATAGTTCTAAGGTGCGGCGCCTTGAGACAAGAATATGTTGATTGTCGGCCTACAAGTAACTAGTCTTCCTCAACTTCTCATCTTGGCAGTTTTATGCAATATTTGTAAAAAAAATATATAAAAGTTCCAAATCAATTCGCAAGTTTGGAGAGACAAATCACATTAAAACCTGCGGCTTCTAAAACAGTGCGGCTAAATTAAGGATATTCCTTCCCTGACGGCCATTAAGCAACTGGCTTTCATTAAAAACACTTAAATAGTGTGTTGTTGTTATTTTGGACCAGTTTGTTAACTGCAGGTGAAGCCGGGTGAATGTCTACAAGGATTTCCTGCTGTCTAAAGCTTTGAACCGGAAGTAGAAGTGCTGTTCTATCTTCTAATCGTCCGTAGCGTTTCCACTCGTATGGATTCTTCATTCACCTTCAAGTTTTACAATATAACTAAAACTATTCTTACGAAATGCGTGCAGATTTGTACGTGCTATCGAAATGTAATGAAGCAAGCTAGTGTCGTTGGCATTAGCTAGTATGCTATTATTATTAGCTTATTAACTTTATGTTTGTATTGTTCTAGTTTCACAAATTCCTCTGTAAATTCACCAAAAGGTCAGTGTGGAGTTAGTATGTTTAGCGGGTTGGAAAGATTTGAACTAGAAGGAGCGGTGCCGTTTTGTCTTGTAGCCGTCCATAGCGTTTTTACTTGTACAGATTCTTCATTCATAACTCTGAGCAACATTTGTAAGTTTTATAATATAACTAAAATTTTTTTTACTTACTAAGAATGTCCCATGTGTGATGTCTGTAGGAGTGTTTTCTTGCAAATGTGTACGTGCTATCGTAATGTCATCAAGCTAGCGTCGTTAACTTACAATGGCATTCTTTTTGCGTTGTTTCAGTTTCAAAAATTCCTCAGTAAGTTTAACAAAAACGTCACCGTGGTTTTTTCAGTCTTTATAGCTGATTGGAGAACTACCTTGCGCAGCTAGTGGGTCCTTCACCATGACTTCTTTTTTGTTTGATCAGCCGTTTTACTGCCGTGTTACAGACTCCGTTTGAAAACAATAGAGTACATTTACAAAATCATCATGTCTAGATAACTAATTTCACAAAGTATCCATCTCAAAGTCGGGTGTGGCTTTTAATGAAACACATGCAAATACACTGAAACGGTGTGTCATTGTGCTGTGGTGCCATCTTTTGGACAAGTTTGCTCACTGCAGGGTGAATGCTTTACAAGAGTTTCCTGCTGTGTAAAACTTTAAATCGGTGGGAGAAGTGCCGTGCATAGCGTTTTTACTCGTGTGCATTCTTCATTCATCACTCCAAGCAACGTTTGTAAGTTTTACAATATAACTAAAAGTATTCATACTCACTAAAGCGTACCATGTGTGATGTCTGTAGGAGTGTTTTCATGCATATTTGTACGTGCTATCGTAATGTAATGAAACTACAGTCGTTAACTTAGAATGGCATTCTTTTTGCGTTGTTTCGGTTTCACAAATTCCTCAGTAAATTCACCGAAACGTCAACGTGGTTTTTTCAGTCAATTTAGCTGATTGGAGAGCGAGCTTGCGCAGCTAGTGGGTCTTTGACCGTGACTTCTGTTTTGTTTGATTAATTGTTTTACTGCCAGGTTACAGACACCGTTTAAAAACGATGGAGTACATTTACAAAATTATCATGTCTAGATAACTAATTTCACAAAGTATCCATCTCATAGTCGGGTGTGGCTTTTAATGAAACACATGCAAATACACTGAAACGGTGTGTCATTGTTTGTGCTGTGGCGCCATCTTTTGGACAAGTTTGCTCACTGCAGGGTGAATGCTTTACAAGAGTTTCCTGCTGTTTAAAGCTTTGAACCGGTGGGAAAAGTGCCGTGCATAGCGTTTCTACTCGTATGCCATCTTCATTCATCACTCTGAGCAACGTTTGTAAGTTTTACAATATGACTAAAAGTATTCATACTCATTAAAGCGTTCCATGCGTGATGTCTGTAGGAATGTTTTCATGCATATTTGTATGTGCTATCGTAACGTAATGAAGCTAGCATCGTAAACTTAGAATGCGATTCTATTTGCGTTGTTTCAGTTTCACAAATTCCTCAGTAAATTCACCGAAACGTCACCGTGGTTTTTTCAGTCTTTTTAGCTGATTGGAGAGAGAGCTTGCACAGCTAGTGGGTCCTTGACCATGACTTCTGTTTTGTTTGATTAGCCGTTTTACTGCCGTGTTACAGACACCGTTTGAAAACAGTAGAGTACATTTACAAAATCATCATGTCTAGATAACTAATTTCACAAAGCATCCATCTCAAATTCGGGTGTGGCTTTTAATGAAACACATGCAAATACACTGAAACGGTGTGTCATTGTTTGTGCTGTGGCGCCATCTTTTGGACAAGTTTGCTCACTGCAGGGTGAATGCTTTACAAGAGTTTCCTGATGTTTAAAGCTTTGAACCGGTGGGGAAAGTGCCGTGCATAGCGTTTCTACTCGTGTGCATTCTTCATTCATCACTCCGAGCAACGTTTGTAAGTTTTACAATATAACTAAAAGTATTCATACTCACTAAGGCGTTCCACGTGTGATGTCTGTAGGAGTGTTTTCATGCATATTTGTACGTGCTATCGTAATGTGATCAAGCTAGCACCGTTAGCATTGGCTAAAGTGAGTGTCAGCGTTAGTATTATTATTTTTTCCTCCAAATGGTGCAGCCCTACTTTGAATCGCAGCCCCCAGGGCTGGTGGTCCGTCCTTGACGTAAATCCACACATTTACGTCATCCGTGACATCGACCAAATTGATTAAAAAAAAAAAAAAATAGAACATCAAACCAAGTAAAATGGTGAGTGCGCCGCAGTCTGGTGGACGGCTCGCGTCGTCCTGGGGTGGGGGTGACCTGCCCCAACCTTCCAGAACATCTCGGAAAGACCCCCATGCAAAGTGCTGTGACTCAGGCCCGCAGACATTCTGTTTATTTATCGACGTTCATTTCTCCGCTCGTCGCCCGGGGAAAAGCTAATTATCGGTGCGGAACAACGGGCGAGGAAGCCAATTTCAAGTTAGTAGGTGGGAGGTGGGAGGCTGGTCCCACCAGACTTGGGTCTATACCTCCTCCTTTCAGCTTGACTTGTGCCCGGGGACCGAGGGTTTTGATCGGGACTTTTATTAGTAGATTGCACATTACCAGACATAGTCTGACAATTGACCACTAGATGGTAAGACCACAATACGTTTTTATTACTTCTTTAAGTTCACCTTAATTAATTCATGGTACAAATATATACTAGTTAAATAATATATGGCAAGAAAAACGTTAATAATGAATAAAGCAAAACATGTTTTAGACCAAAAGTCACTTCATATTCTCTACTGCTGGCTCCAGCGACCCCAAAAGGGACAAGTGGTAGAAAGTGGATGGATTCTCTACTGCTCACTAGTGTTGCATATCTGACTTATTGTGTAGAAAAATGGTAAATAACTGCAAAAGTACACTTCATTCATTAACGGTGTTACATAAAAGACCAGTTATAATTAAAGCTGCAAGCAGCGATGGACGGGACCGAGTATATATGGAAGTGGCTGAGGAGAGGGAAGTCTGGGCTTCCCAGATATAAGTTAGAACTACACACTACTTTGTATTATATTGTAGTTTTTACCTTCCATAACGTGTCTACTGACAGATATAAGTTAGAACTACACACTACTTTGTATTATGTTGTAGTTTTTACGTTCCATAACGTGCCTACTGACAGATATAAGTTAGAACTACACTCTACTTTGTATTATATTGTAGTTTTTACCTTCCATAAAGTGTCTACTGACAGATATAAGTTAGAACTATACACTACTTTTGATTATAAATGTTGTAGTTTTTACCTTCCATAACGTGTCTACTGACGGATATAAGTTAGAAAACCCCGATGCTTACTGCCAATTGAAAATACATGGGTACGGCTAGTAGCTACTATTAGCAAACAGATAGACTTACCAACTCTGCACATAAAAAGTGCAAATGGCCTTAAAACGCCACAACAGTCAGGCACCATATGTAAGTACCCAAAATAAAGACTTGACATACAAAGAAATTCAATCGGAGCAGAAACATAGGAGGAAACAGGGTTAAAACCCGATGCTAACCGCCCATTGAAAATACATGGGTACGGCTAGTAGCTACTATTAGCAAACAGATAGACTTACCAACTCGGCGTAATATCTTAACATCGACACACTCTCTCGTCGCAACTCGGCCCTGATGGTCGACACCTATAAGTTTACAATTAGTTGTAAAATGTTGGACGGTTGTTTTTACGATATGCAGGCAAACGACAACTTTAAAACATACCAGCTTAGCTACGGTACCTGGCAGCCATCTTGGTATAGACAATCACAGCCCCTCCCTCATGAATGTTGGTGCGTGCGCACCAGCAGCAGACGGTACGGAAAAAAACGAAGAAAAAAAACGTCTCCCTCACTGTGTCTACACACGGCGGCCATCTTTGAAATGGTTTTCAGCGCAGCGGTTCTTTGAAGGCTGATAAAATCAAAACCATAGCAGTAATAAAAACTCTTTCATCAACTTTTAATCACAAGGGTTCAATCTCACTCCTGTGGTAGTTTGAAGCCGACATGACAAACGCGCTCAGAGGAGATAATGTTTGAAAAAAGGTGACCGTTTTTTACAAAATTTTTGTTTTGATGGGGGAATTGAAAACTTCCTGTTGATTTTTGCTGGGGGTTGTCAATATATGCAATATAGGTCTAAGTGAGACCTACATAAAGTTTTCCATTTCATGTCGCTACGACATTCCTACTGGAAGTTACAGGCAGTTTAGTCTGTGTTTTCTTCAAAGGGGGCACTAGAGCACAATTTTTAGTTTTGGGGTTAGGTTTTTTGATTAAAGCGCAATGTTCGCCAGTGCTGATGTGTGTGTCAAATTTGGTGAGTTTTGAATTATGTTAAGGTGGTCAAATTACAGCTCAAAGCTGCGGAATAATAATAAAGAAAGAATACAACGCTAGAAATTCAATAGGGTCCTCCGTCTCAAAGGGACATTCGGTCCCTAATAATACATCATGTTGGATATCGAGAACATACAAACCCTTTATTTATCCATTCAAAAATACTGAAATTCCACCACATAGTGAGTTTGCAAACAGCTAAAATGATACACAAAGCAAACTATAAGCTGCTAGCCAGTAATGCACAACAATTCTTCTCAGAAAAAAGAGGAGAAATATACTGTAATCTAGAGAAAAATGTAATTTAAAACATTTGTACGCACATACAACACTTAAAACCTTCAGTATGTGAAATTAAATGATGGAATGTATCAAAGCAAATAAATCAAAGAATGTACTAATATGATCCACTTCAAGAAAGTCTTCAAACTTAAAGTGTTTACAAAGTACAAGAAGATAAACCTTCTTAATATCATCCAAATAATCGTACTCACCTCACCATATGGAATACAACTTACTCTTCTTTCTCTCTTTAGTTGATTTGGAACATGAACACACTTCCAGCATAAAACATCACACAATTTCATATCATTTAACTTGACATCATGTCCGAAGTAGGAAGAAGCAAAGCTTATTTAATCCTACCCCTTTCTTACTTCAGAGTGTTTACAAATATATACATTTATTTACTCACCTTTTTGTAGTAAAATGACATCCGTGAATGAGTAATTCAACAGTTTTGTAATAAATAATGAAGTCAGTCATTATTAACATACTGAGATGAAGAATATCTTATTGTCTATAAGGTTGAAAGTATTTCTCATAATTATTCTTCTTTGTACTTTGTAAGCACTATTAAGCTCTTAAAGTGGATCATATCAGTACAATGTTTCACTTCTTTACTTCCTCCATTCCATCATTTAATTCCACATACTGATATGCTAAAGGTTCTAAGTGTTGTACGTGCATACACATGTTTTACATTAGATTTTCCACTAAGGTTATATTTCTACTCTTTAGTTGAGAAGAACTCAATCAATCAATCAATGTTTACTTATATAGCCCTAAATTACTAGTGTCTCAAAGGGCTGCACAAACCACAACACAAACCCCTACGACATCCTCAGTAGGCCCACATAAGGGCAAGGAAAACTCACACCCAGTGGGACGTCGGTGACAATGATGACTATGAGAACCTTGGAGGGGACGAAAGCAATGGATGTCGAGCGGGTCTAACATGATACTGTGAAAGTTCAATCCATAGTGGATCCAACACAGTCGCGAGAGTCCAGTTCAAAGCGGATCCAACACAGCAGCGAGAGTCCCGTTCACAGCGGAGCCAGCAGGAAACCATCCCAAGCGGAGGCGGATCAGCAGCGCAGGGATGTCCCAGGTCGGTACACAGGCGAGCGGTCCATCCTGGGTCCCGACTCTGGACGAGCGATCCATCCTGGGTCCCGACTCTGGACGAGCGGTCCATCCTGGGTCCCGACTCTGGACGAGCGGTCCATCCTGGGTCCCGACTCTGGACGAGCGGTCCATCCTGGGTCCCGACTCTGGACGAGCGGTCCATCCTGGGTCCCGACTCTGGACGAGCGGTCCATCCTGGGTCCCGACTCTGGACAGCCAGTACGTAATCCATGGCCAGACCCCCTCCACAAGGGAGAGTGGGACATAGGAGAAAAAGAAAATAAACGGCAGATCAACTGGTCTAAAAAGGGGGTCTATTTAAAGGCTAGAGTATACAAATTTGTTTTAAGGTGAGACTTAAATGCTTCTACTGAGGTAGCATCTCGAACTGTTACCGGGAGGGCATTCCAGAGTACTGGAGCCCGAATTGAAAACGCTCTATAGCCCGCAGACTTTTTTGGGGCTTTGGGAATCACTAATAAGCCGGAGTCCTTTGAAGGCAGATTTCTTGCCGGGACATATGGTACAATACAATCGGCAAGATAGGATGGAGCTAGCCCGTGTAGTATTTTATAGGTAAGTAGTAAAACCTTAAAGTCACATATTAAGTGCACAGGAAGCCAGAGCAGGTGAGCCAGTACAGGTATATATTTAGGTATATAAATAAACATTGATTGATTGATTGATTGATACAGTACAGGCGTAATATGATCAAACTTTCTTGTTCTTGTCAAAAGTCTAGCAGCTGCATTTTGTACCAACTGTAATCTTTTAATGCTAGACATGGGGAGACCCGAAAATAATACGTTACAGTAATTATTTGGTAGCAGGTTATAGTTTGCTTCGTACATCATTTTACCTCTTTGCAATTTTACCAAATGGTCAATCTTTAATATCCATCCATTTTCTACCGCTTGTTCCCTTTTGGGGTCTCGGGGGGCGCTGGTGCCTATCTCAGCTACAATCGGGCGGAAGGCGGGGTACACCCTAGACAAGTCGCCACCTCATCGCAGGCAATCTTTAATATGTTTGACTTAATAAATAGTGTTTGTATGTTCTCTATATCCAACATTATGCATCAGTCTAATTGATATTTTTAACAACTGTAGCACACATTTGTCGTTATTTCCCCATATTTCTGCCCAATAAGTCAGATATGCAACACAGACAGTGTAAGTCTCACTTGGTAGGACAAGTACAGTCCTGCTCAGAAAGCACAAGGGAGCGTCAAGCATTAAAAACAGCCTTCAAAATGCACGGACCCTCCCGAAATAAACATTGTTAAGGCAGCTTTGATAAAGGCGCTGCTATCAAGATGAACACAAGCTGCTTCGAGCGATAAGGAAACAAAGCTTTTTTGCGGTAAAGCACCTTTGAAACTAAAACCGCTTTTGATTACGGCTCCTTGTTTTGTTGTTGTTGTCCTTCTGAGCAACTCCGACGCAGCACAAACGTCTGAAATTAGTCTTGCAATTGGAAGCCGTGGTTGGTGGAAGACAGGATGACAGGGAAAGGAAGTCAGGTTGGAACACGGTGTGGTGGGACAGAAAGGCCGAGGTTTCTGCAAGCATGGCTTCCCCGCACGGTCAAGCTGCAGCCACCGTGCTGTCCAATTTCATCTCACAACCTTCAGGCGGCTTTCACGCCCTCTCACAATTAAAGCAACTGCGGGAGAGGCTCTTTTTTTTTTTGTAAAAATAAGGTTTTGAGAATATTGCCAATCTGCCGCGACTGAAAGATGGAACTTCTTCAACAGGCAATTCCCTTGGAACTCTGCATTAATAATACTGGATGTAATATTTCAGCTGGAGCTTCTTTAGTTGAAAAGTAATCTATTTTCTGGACTATAGAGTGTGGCGGTATATAAGCCACACCCACTAAATTATGGGAAGAATAAAACGCTTCCATATATAAGCCGCAGTGCAGATATATATATATATATATATATATATATATATATACATATGTATGTATGTATGTATGTATGTCCATCCATCCATCCATCCATTTACTACCGCTTATTCCCTTTGGGGTCGCGGGGTGCGCTGGTGTCTATCTCAGCTACAATCGAGCGGGGGGCGCAGTACACCCTGGACAAGTCGCCACCTAATCACAGGTTATACAGTATATATATAAATATATATATAGATATATATATAGATATCCATCCATTCGTTTTCTACCACTTATTCCCTTCGGGGTCGTGGGGTGCGCTGGTGTCTATCTCAGCTACAATCGAGTGGGGGACGCAGTACACCCTGGACAAGTCGCCACCTAATCGCAGGTTATACAGTATATATATATATATATATATATATATATATATATATATATATATATATATATATATATATATATATATATATATACACGTGTGTATATCCATCCATCCATTTTCTACCGCTTATTCCCTTTAGGGTCGCGGGGGGCACTGGTGCCTATCTCAGCTACAATCGAGCGGGGGGCGCAGTACACCCTGGACAACTCGCCACCTAATCGCAGGGCATACAGTGTATATATATATATATATATATATATACACGTATGTATATCTATCCATCCATTTTCTACCGCTTATTACCTTTGGGGTCGCGGGGGGCGCTGGTGCCTATCTCAGCTACAATCGAGCGGAAGGCGAAGTACACCCTGGACAAGTCGCCACCTAATCGCAGGGCATACAGTATATATATGAATGAAAATTCCATACGTGTAGAAACATTGTGGACGGCGCTGCTACTACCGGTTGAAAGCTCTAAACAGAAGTGAAGTGAAGTGAATTATATTTATATAGCGCTTTTCTCAAGTGACTCAAAGCGCTTTACATAGTGAAACCCAATATCTAAGTTACATTCAAACCAGTGTGGGTGGCACCGGGAGCAGGTGGGTAAAGTGTCTTGCCCAAGGACACAACGGCAGTGACTAGGATGGCGGAAGCGGGAATCGAACCTGCAACCCTCAAGTTGCTGGCACGGCCACTCTACCAACCGAGCTATGCAGCACCTGCAGTGAGCAAATTAGTCCAAAAAGTGGCGCAACAGCTCAAACCAAAACACACCTTTTCAGTACCTCTGCAAGTGTGTTATGAAAACTGTTTGCATTATGGCCGTCAGCGAACAAAAGTTCATAAGTTAGCCACACTCTTTTATAAGCCGCGGGTTTCAAAGCGACCATAGTCCTTATTTACACATTAACGTGTCATTTTGCAGTTAGCGTCTGTGTCATGTTCAAACACGGATGACCTCTATTAAACAAGACAAGAAGCAAGGAATTAAACAAACAGAATTAAATTTGCCTTAATTGAGGAGAGACGTCTGTACTGTACTGTTTGTACTAGAGATGCGCGGTTTGCGGTCTCATCTGCGGAGTCTGCGGATAAACCGTGGGTCGGGCGGTTGACATGACGAAAAATTAGATTTTAATTAGATTCGGGCGGGTGGCGCCCGGATCTAATTAAATATTTCCATCCGGAAATATTTGATATGCATGGTTCTGTGATCGGAATCCTTTGCCATTAAAAGTGCCATTCAAGACCCGTGTCATAAAGCGAAGAAGACAATAAGAAACACTATTATTCTCCTGAATGACTGCTGGTAGTCACCCAGATAATAAGTATTAGTGCGTGCTATGAAGCCATTGTCTTTGTCGCCTACTACAACATGTTCGATCTGCTTGTCAGTCCAGCATCATGTTGTGTGTGGCTTCTGCAGCAACACGCACACGACTGCAAGGCATACTGGGTGACACAGAGTACATACAGTAATGGTTGTGATATAAAAAAATTTAACACTCTTAGTACTATGCGCCACGCTGTGAAGCCACACCAATTAAGAACGACAAACACATTTTGGGAGAACATCCTCACAGTAACACAACATAAACGCAACACCACAAATACCCATAATCCTTTGTATTCATGACACTTCCTGACTATTTTATACACCTGTAGCAGCAAATAAATTGTTGGTTCGGGTGGATGACGACTTTGAAAATGCGGATGCGGATGATATAATTGTCTATCCGTGCATCTCTATTTTGTACAGTTTTACCACGCTCTGACGAAAGATTGTGCGATTCCTCTTTTATTTGGACTTTCCCTGATTACATGGCAACAGTTGTTTCTAAGGGAGGGTGGTCATAAAGAGCCACTCCCTTTGGTTACCAAACAGTTCAAAAAAGGTCGCCTGGAGGGGAATCTGGTCCTGCTTCCTCTCCGCTTTGTAGTTCTCGGGTCAAGACACAATCTTTCCGTGGACTACAATACAACAAAGAAACAGAACCCTCATGTCACTCCCCATCCTACACAGTGAAGTTTTACAAGCCTTTTGAGCTTGGTAGGATCAAAGACAGCTTTTTGTCTTCTCGCCAGGAACTCATGGCAACACAAAGTTTTGAAATAAGTTAGATAAAATTATTCTGACAGGTTGGAGAGGAGATCTTAAAGAGTGGATGGTGAGATCGGCAGACGGATCGGTGCGGCGTCTTCAGTAATGCGGACGCTGTATCGATCCATTGTGGGGAAAAAGGAGCTGAGCCGGAAGGCAAAGCTCTCAATTTACCGCTCCATCTATGTTCCCATCCTCACCTATGGTCATGAGCTTTGGGTTATGACCAAAAGAACAAGATCACGGGTACAAGCGGCCCATATGAGACCCAGGACACGTTGGTGGGACTATGTCTCCCGGCTGGTCTGGGAAGGCCTCGCTATCCTTCGGGAGGAGCTGGACCAAGTGGCTGGGGAGAGGGAAGTCTGGGCTTCCCTGCTTAGGCTGCTGCCTCCGCGACCCCACCTCGGATAAGCGGAATAAGATGGATATTCTGAGAGTCTGCTGTGATGTTGTTTACTCTACGTGACCTTATGACCTTTATATCCCGGTCCCTGTGCAGGGGCCAGGTTGACGTCGTGCACCTTGTTGTGTTGGAGTGTAGTAGAACCTCTCTTCCTCCTACACGCCTCCTTCTGTGCCAGGCGGGTCAAGCAGACAAACAAGGATGCAAGTAGAGCTGAGGCTGGGAGAAAACATCCCGGCGACCCGACTTTATGATGAAGTTGTGCAAAGGATGTCGCTTTGTTTTTGTTGAAGGTGTCACTCACAGTGTCATGTTTACTGCATTCAGTAAAAATAGCCCTGATCCTTTTGATCCTTTATTTAGGCACCCTTTTGCTGTTTGACGCCCTGACCCCCTCTGCTCGCCTGCTGGTAATTACAATATCATTACCAGGACTTTCTTCTCCTCACATCGCCACCCTCTGGTTCCGGGGTCCTGCAAAACAATCACCTTCTTAAAGGCTTTAAAGTCAGCTAATTTTGCACTTGTGTATAATATTATTATTAGGGACCGAATGTTCCTTTGGGACTGAGGACCCTATTGAATTTCTAGCGTTTTATTCTTTCTTTATTATTATTCCGCAGCTTTGAGCTGACATTTGACCCCTTAACATGCTTTAAAACTCACCAAATTTTACACACACATCAGGACTGACAAACATTGCGATTTAATTAAAAAACCTAACCCCAAAACTATGAATTGCGCTCTAGCGCCCCCTGGGAAGAAAACACAGACAAATCTGCCTGGTAGCCCTTTGAGACACTAGTGATTTAGAGACACTAGTGATTTAGGGCTATATAAGTAAAAATTGATTGATTGATTGACTGTATCTTCCAGGAGGAATGTCGTAGCGACATGAAACAAAAACCTCTATGTAGGTCTCACTTAGACCTAGATTCTATACACTGACATCCTTCAGCAAAAATCAACAGGAAGTTTGCAATTCCCCCTTCAAAACAGTTTTGTAAAAACACTCACCTTTGCCTCTTTGAGCTGTAATTTGACTCGCTTAAAATGCTTCAAAACTCACCAAACTGGACACACACATCAGGACTGCTGAAAATTTTGATCTAATCGAAAAACCTAACCCCAAAACTCAAAGTTGCGCTCTAGCGCCCTCTAGGAATAAAACACAGACAAAACTGCTCCTAGGAAGAAAACACAGACAAAACTACCTGTAACTTCCAGTAGGAATATTGTAGGGACATGAAACAAAAACCTCTATGTAGGTCTCACTTAGACCTAGATTCTATACACTGACATCCTTCACCAAAAATCAACAGGAAGTTCGCAATTCCCCCTTCAAAACCGTTTTGTAAAAACACTCACCTTTGCCTCTTTGAGCTGTAATTTGACCCCCTTAACATGCTTCAAAGCTCACCAAACTGGACACACACATTAGGACTGGTGGAAATTGTGATCTAATCAAAAAACCTAACCCCAAAACTCAAAATTGCACTCTAGCGCCCCCTAGGAATAAAACACAGACAAAACTGCTCCTAGGAAGAAAACACAGACAGAACTACCTGTAACTTCCAGTAGGAATATTGGAAGGACATGAAACAAAAACCCCTATGTAGGTCTCACTTAGACCTAGATTCCATACACTGACAACTTTCAGCAAAAATCAACAGGAAGTTTGCAATTCCCCCTTCAAAACAGTTTTGTAAAAACACTCACCTTTACCTCTTTAAGCTGTAATTTGACCCCTTTAACATGCTTCAAAACTCACCAAACTGGACACACACATCAGGTCTGGCGAAAATGTTGATCCAATCAAAAAACCTAACCCCAAAACTCGAAATTGCGCTCTAGCGCCCCCCTAGGAATAAAACTGCTCCCAGGAAGAAAACACAGACAAAACTAAATGTAACTTCCAGTAGGAATATTGTAAGGACATGAAACAAAAACTTCTATGTAGGTCTCACTTAGACCTAGATTCCATACACTGACATCCTTCAGCAAGAATCAACAGGAAGTTTGCAATTCCCCCTTCAAAACAGTTTTGTAAAAACAATCACCTTTGCCTCTTTGAGCTGTAATTTGGCCCCCTTAAAATGCTTCAAAACTCACCAAACTGGACACACACATCAGGACTGGCGAAAATTGTGATCTAATCAAAAAAACCTAACCCCAAAACTCCAAATTGCGCTCTAACGCCCCCTAGGAATAAAACAGACAAAACTGCTCCTAGGAAGAAAACACAGGCAAAACTACCTGTAACTTCCAGTAGGAATATTGTAGGGACATGAAACAAAAACATCTATGTAGGTCTCACTTAGACCTAGATTCCATACACTGACACCCTACAGCAAAAATCAACAGAAAGTTTGCAATTCCTCCTTCAAAACAGTTTTGTAAAAACACTCACCTTTGCCTCTTTGAGCTGTAATCTGACCCCCTTAACATGCTGCAAAACTCACCAAACAGGACACAAACATCAGGACTGGCGAAAATTATAATCTAATCAAGAAACCTAACCCCAAAACTCCAAATTGCGCTCTAGCGCCCCCTAGGAATAAAACACAGACAAAACTGCTCCCAGGAAGAAAACACAGACAAAACTACCTGTAACTTCCAGTAGGAATGTCATAGAGACATGAAACAAAAACCTCTATGTAGGTCTCACTTAGACCTAAATTTCATATTCTGACTATTGACAACCCCCAGCAAAAATCAACAGGAAGTTTGCAATTCCCCCTTCAAAACAAAAGTTTTGTAAAAACCGGTCACCTTTTTTCAAACATTATCTCCTCTGAGCGCGTTTGTCATGTCGGCTTCAAACTTCCACAGGAGAGAGATTGAACCCTTCTGATTAAAAGTTGATGAAAGAGTTTTTAGTACTGCTACAGTTTTGATTTTATCAGCCTTCAAAGAACCGCTGCACTGAAAACCATTTCAAAGATGGCCGCCGTGCGCAGACACGGTGAGGTGGACATTTTTTTGTTCCCGTTTTTGTCCGTACCGTCTGCTGCTGGTGTGCACTCACCAACATTCGTCTATACCAAGATGGCTGCCAGGTGCCGTTGCTAAGCCGGTATGTTTTAAAGTTGTTGTTTGCCTGCATATCGTAAAAACAACTGTCCAACATTTTACAACTAATTGTAAACTTATAGGTGTCGACCATCAGGGCAGAGTTGCGACGAGAGAGTGTGTCGATGTTAAGATATTACGCCGAGTTGGTAAGTCTATCTGTTCGCAAATAGTAGCTACTATCCATCCATCTTCTACCACTTATCCGGGCTTGGGTCTCGGGGACAGCAGCCAAAGCAGTCCTGTCCATCGCTGCTTGCAGCTTTAATTACTATTATTATTGTGGTGACAGATCGTCGAAAAGAAAAAAAAAACTTTTAAATTCACAGGGAGTTGGTCATCTTGTTTGAATTCTTGCCTATCCTTCGCAATCATGAGAGACAAGAAGACAACAGTTTTTTTTTTGCATTCTAACATGCAAAAATCAACTCGTTGCAATGCAGTGAGTACACTGGGGTTGTAAGGTATACTGGCACTAGTATAGTACCGCAAAAATAAGGAATCATATTTGGTACTATACCGTTTCTAAAAAGTACTGGTTCACCATTTTTATTTAATTTTTTTTTTTTTTTAAACATGCACGACAGCGCGTCGTCACGTCATGATATTGTTGGTTATACGAGCAGAGGAGCATGTTCGGTAGCGCACACGCACAGAGTACTTACAAAAAGACACAGTGTGTAGACAGAAAAGGCAGAACGGACGCATTTTGGTGTAAAAAGTCAAGATAAAGGAAGTTATAACACTGAAACGCCCTCAGGAAGAGGTGCTGATAAATAAAGTAAGTTTCTTACAAGTAACATTATCACTGGAGGACGAGGAATAGCTAAACATGCTTCATGCTAATGAAAGATAGCGTTCCTGAATGTAAAAAAATGCCATGGGTGGATCTACACCTGACATCCACTGTAATGATACCAAGTACAAGAGCGTATCTAGTCGATACTACTATGATTACATCGATATTTTTAATCATCACAAAAACATTTTTTCCTTTTTAAAAAATATATACGTTTATAAATTTAGTAAATACGTCCCTGGACACATGAGGACTTTGAATATGACCAATGTATGATTCTGTAACGACCTGATACCTAAATGTGTGGTATCATCCAAAACGAATGTCAAGTATCAAAGAAGAGAAGAATAAGTGATTATTACATTTTAACAGAAGTGTAGATAGAACATGTTGAAACAGAAAATAATCATATATTAACAGTAAATAAACAAGTACATTAATAATCATTTTTTACATTTTGTCCCTCATAATGTGTACAAAGTAATAGGTGTATAAATGACACAATATGTTACTGCAGACTAATTAGGAGTCTTTGTTTTCTTACTACTAAAAGACAAGTTGTCTAGTAATTTGACTATTTTATTTAAGGACTAAATGACAATAATAATCATATGTTTCATGTACACTAACATTTTTTTGTTCAAATAAGGACAATAATGACATTTTTTATGGTGCCCTTTATTTAGAAAAGTATTGGAAAGTATCGAAATACATTTTGGTACAGGTACCAAAATATTGGTATGGGGACAACCCTACACAACACTGTGATAGGACAGCAATCTGCACTGAGTGGGAAACATAAAGTATCAGTAAAATATTGAGAGGTTCCAAAGGGCTCGTTTAGAGAATTTGTTTGCATGCAAGAACATTGAAGAACTATCTTCACCCTGCCTCCATGGTTCCGTCCCAAACACGCAACAACAGAACAACCGAATCCAGTCATTTTTCGGCAACACCCGAATCGCGCCGCTTCACATAAAATGTTAGGGGTGCTATGTTCCGGTACCTGACGTCACACCGTCACTTGGCAGCAGTACTGAGGGCGGTCTTGTTTACGTGCCTCCACTTGGACAACATCTTCTCCCTGTCATCTTTGTTGTCGCGGTGTAGCGTGCAAGGACGGGAATGGAAGAAGTGTCAAAAGATGGCGCTAACTGTTTTAATGACATTCAGACTTTACTTCTATCAATAACGGACGAGTATCTCCTCATCCGTGGCAAAATAACTCAATATCTCAACATCTTATCTGCTGGATTTTCCTCTTTTCCAGTGGATGTAAGACACATGTTTCAATCACTGAGCCAGTCAGGACAGCTCCTATTGTAACACGCATGTTTCAATCACTGAACCGGTCGGGACAGCTCCTTATGTAACACACATGTTTCAATCACTGAACCAGTCAGGACAGCTCCTATTGTAACGCGCATGTTTCAATGACTGAACCGGTCGGGACAGCTCCCAATGTAACACTCATGTTTCAATCAATGAAGCGGTTGGGACAGCTCCCAATGTAACACACATGTTTCAATCACTGAACCGGTCAGGACAGCTCCTATTGTAACACACGTTTCAATCAATGAACCGGTTGGGACAGCTCCCAATGTAACACACATGTTTCAATCGCTGAACCAGATGGGACAGCTTTTAATATAATACACATGTTTCAATCAATGAACCGGTCGGGACAGCTCCTAATGTAACACACATGTTTCAATCACTGAACCAGTCAGGACAGCTCCTATTGTAACACACATGTTTCAATCAATGAACCGGTTGGGACAGCTCCCGATGTAACACACATGTTTCAATCAATGAACCAATCGGGACAGCTCCTATTGTAACACACATGTTTCAATCACTGAACCAGTCAGGACACCTCCTATTGTAACACACATGTTTCAATCAATGAACCGGTTGGGACAGCTCCCAATGTAACACACATGTTTCAATCACTGAACCGGTCGGGACAGCTCCTATTGTAACACACATGTTTCAATCAATGAACCGGTCGAGACAGCTCCCAATGTAACACACATGTTTCAATCAATGAACCGGTCGGGACAGCTTTTAATGTAACACACGTTTCAATCATTGAACCAGTTGGGACAGCTTTTAATATAATACACATGTTTCAATTGATGAACCGGTCAGGACAGATCCTAATGTATCACACGTTTCAATCACCGAACCAATTGGGACAGCTCCCAAAGTAAGACTCATGTTTCAATCACTGATTCAATTAGGACAGCTCCCAATCTAACACACGTTTCAATCACTGATTCAATTAGGACAGCTCCCAATCTAACACACGTTTCAATCACTGATTCCGTTGGGACAGATCCCAATGTAACACACATGTTTCAATCACTGAACCAGTCGGGACAGCTCCTATTGTAACACACGTTTCAATCAATGAACCAGTCGGGACAGCTCCTATTGTAACACACATGTTTCAATCAATGAACCGGTCAAGACAGCTCCTAATGTAACACACATGTTTCAATCACCGAACCAATTGGGACAGCTCCTAAAGTAACACACATGTTTCAATCACTGAACCAGTCAGGACAGCTTTTAATATAATACACGTTTCAATCAGGGGCGTCACTAGACCTAATACTGTACTGGGGCACACCTGGGGCACAAATAATTCATGTGAGCGTGCAAAGCGCGCAAGCAACAACATTTTTAGCACTTATTCATCATAAAAAATACATAAATAGTACTTTAAACTGTGAAATCATAGCAGATTATGTTGTATGGATCTTTGATTAACCACCTGAAATTAACTAATGCATTTGACCTACTTGTACACTTTTTTACTCCAGACTTCTAAACTGCTACTGGTAAAAGCAAAAAGGAACAGCAATGAATCTTTTTGAAATATTTATTACAGTAATCATCTGCAAAATTAACATCTACAAAAGTAAAACAAAGAATAAAGCACCCCTACATCTCTGGGTTATTTTGTATTATTTAATTTCCATTTATGGCAATGTGGCTAATCCTATTTCAGATACACAAAACTATAAAATATACACAAAACAATAAAGCCACAGTAGTAGAATAAATGAGCAACTGTTGTGTGTCTGTTCAGGGAATCATTTTCTGAGAAGTAAACTGTAACGTCTCCTTTTCCTTTTTGCAAAGTGGTCAATCACTCTGGACAGACATGGAAATATTACAGTAACTGTTATACAGTTGACCAGTGGTTCCCAACTGCTGGGTCGTGACATAAAAGTGGATTGTGTGTCATTTTCAGTGAGTCGCAGTCAGATGTTTGCATGAAAAAAAAAAGTTTAGGGAGAAAAAAATCAAATTGTGGCAACAAAACCAGATATTTTTAGCCATTTTTCTAGTGACTATTAGTGAGTATTTTAGCAAAAGGCAAACCGACTAACAAGTTGGAGGAGGACTCAGGACAGACATGGAAATATATATTTTTTTAATCTAAATGGGGCAACAAAATCCGATATTTTCAGCCATTTTTCTGAAAACAAATACAGAAATGTTACTATTTTTTCTGGAAACAAAACCAGATGCTTTAGCTGTAGCCATTTTTCTGGTGACAAAACAAGATTATTTTAGTCAAAGTCACACCGATTTACAAGACAAGTCTACAGTGCTATTTTTCTGTGAAATAAACACTGGGTGTGAGTTTTCTTTGCCCTTTTGTGGGTTCTTCCGAGGATGTCGTAGTCATAATGGTTTGTACAGTCCTTTGAGACATTTGTGATTTAGGGCTATATAAATAAACATTGATTGATTGATTGAATGATTTAAAAATTTGGCTCACGACTTGATGATATGGAAAAAAAATGTTCTTCCTGAAGATAAACCATTTAAGAAGCACTCAACACACAAATGCTTACTCCAAATCATCATTGATGCAGAACCAGCAGACAATAACCAACATTATGTTTCATGTTCATTGGAAATTCCCCCGACAGCTCGTACAGCTAATGAATGTTTGTCTTGATACAAGGAATAATGTTAGCTAACTTAGCATCAACTTAAGACAATGATGTTGCCTAGCTAGCTAGGACTTAACTTACATCGCTCATTCCTCGCTTCTTCTCTGCTGCGGGCGAATAACTTTCTGATATCCATCTAGGAGTTACAGTTTGAGTCAAATCAAAATCAAAATAATGTTATTAACAAATTGTTTTTGGCTAACGTTACCTACCTCACGCAGTGATTTGCTTCGCATCGCCTCCCTCTCTCTCTCTCAACCGAAGTCTCGATCCACATGTGAATAAATTACCATATTAAGTAGCCATGTGCTCACTGTTTCGTGGAGTGAATACAGTAGCAATCAATTACCGTACTAAGTAGTATGTGCGCTGTTGTCTATGTTATGTAGACTTAAAACTCTGAAGCAATTTTTTTTTTATTGGTGAAATTTTTACTGGGGCACTGCAGATCAACAGTGGGGCACGTGCCCCAGTGAAATATGTCTGGCGACGCCCCTGGTTTCAATCAATTAACCGGTCGGGACTGCTCCTAAAGCAACACGCATGTTTCAATCACTGAACCAGTCAGAACAGCTCCTAGTACAAAGGATGACGTCATCAGCCTATAGCATTTGGTGCTAAAGTGTTTGCAATCATTTTTGGAATGATGCTAATGCGGTATGGGCGAGTGATAACATTCCTGGTAAGCCGCACTAATCCACCTTCATGCTGGAAGAATGATTGCTTTTTGTCTGCTGTTGGGCAAACAGTCCTCACACCATGTGGGTCATTTGCCACCCTCACTCCTCCACCTTCATCTATTCATTCATTAGTTTCCACCTTAACGCGTCTTTTCTGTCTATATATATATATATATATATATATATATATATATATATACAAACCCCATTTCCATATGACTTGGGAAATTGTGTTAGATGTAAATATAAACAGAATATAATTATTTGCAAAACATTTTCAACCCATATTCAGTTGAATATGCTACAAAGACAACATATTTGATGTTCAAACTGATTAACATTTTTGTTGTTGTTGCAAATAATCATTAACTTTAGAATTTGATGCCAGCAACACGTGACAAAGAAGTTGGGAAAGGTGGCAATAAATACTGATAAAGTTGAGGGATGCTCATCAAACACTTATTTGGAACATCCCACAGTTGTGCAGGCTAATTGGGAACAGGTGGGTGCCATGATTGGGTATAAAAACAGCTTCCCAAAAAACGCAGTCTTTCACAAGAAAGGATGGGGCGAGGTACACCCCTTTGTCCACAACTGCGTGAGCAAATAGTCAAACAGTTTAAGAACAACCTTTCTCAAAGTGCAATTGCAAGAAATCTAGGGATTTCAACATAGAGAAATCACTCCACGTAAGCGGCATGGCTGGAAACCAACAATGAATGACCGTGACCTTCGATCCCTCAGACGGCACTGTATCAAAAACCAACATCAATCTCTCAAGGATATCACCACATAGGCTCAGGAACACTTCAGAAAACCACTGTGACTAAATACAGTTCGTCGCTATATCTGTAAGTGCAAGTTAAAGCTTTACTATGCAAAGTGAAAGCCTTTATCAACAACATCCAGAAACGCCGGCTTCTCTGGGCCCGAGATCTTCTAAGATGGACTGATGCAAAATGGAAAAGTGTTCTGTGGTCTGAAGAGTCCACATTTCAAAATGTTTTTAGAAATATTCGACATCGTGTCATCCGGACCAAAGGGGAAGCGAACCATCCAGACTGTTATCGACGCAAAGTTCAAAAGCCAGCATGTGTGATGGTATGGGGGTGCATTAGTGGCCAAGGCATGGGTAACTTACACATCTGTGAAGGCACCATTAATGCTGAAAGGTACATACAGCTTTTGGAACAACATATGCTGCCATCTATGCGCCGTCTTTTTCATGGACGCCCCTGCTTATTTCAGCAAGACAATGCCAAGCCACATTCAGCACGTGTTTCAACAGCTTGGCTTCGTAGTGAAAGAGTGTGGGTACTTTCCTGGCCCGCCTGCAGTCCAGACCTGTCTCCCATGGAAAATGTGTGGCGCATTATGAAGCGTAAAATATGACAGCGGAGACCCCAGACTGTTGAACAACTGAAGCTCTACATAAAACAAGAATGGGAAAGAATTCCACTTTTAAAGCTTCAACAATTAGTTTCCTCGGTTCCCAAACATTTATTGAGTGTTGTTAATAGAAAAGGTGATGTAACACAGTGGTGAACATGCCCTTCCCCAACTACTTTGGCATGTGTTGCAGCCATGAAATTCTAAGTGAATTATTATTTGCAAAAAAATAAAAAAAGTTTATGAGTTTGAACATCATATGTTGTCTTTGTAGCATATTCAACTGAATATGGGTTTAAAAGGATTTGCAAATCATTGTATTCTGTTTATATTTACATCCAACACAATTTCCCAACTCATATGGAAATGGGGTTTGTATATATATATATATATATATATATATATATATATATATATATATATATATATACGTATATATATATATATATACACACACATATATATATATATATATATATATACACATATATATATATATATAAATATATATATATACATATATATATATATACATATATACATATATATATATATATATATATATATATATATATATATATATATATATATATATATATATATATATATATATATATATATATATATGTATATGTGAATATAATCAAATAGTGTATGTCCTTCACAATGTGGTAGTTTCATGCGGACGTTATCTCCTTCTGTTGTTGACTATTTGTTTCATACGCTGTTGATGTGGAAATGGTTGCTTGGGCATTTTGTGGGTGTGGCACCAAACTGAGTTGTTGACATATGGAGTTTCAAGCACTCTTCCTTCTCTACCAGGTGACTTTTCAAATGATGCTACATATTAGCAGTAATGCTACTTTTTGTAGCAACGCTTTTGCCACATACTTGACTTATGACAGATGTCTGTTCAACATCTTCCCGCTTGAAGCCAAACCATCGCCAGACGATGGACCCCCTGCTGATTTTCTTTGGGAATAATTCTTCCTTCATTTGTTACCAGATTTGCACCTTCTTTCTCTCGTATCACCACTCGCACTCCTCCTCTAACATTGCAGCTAACTTTACCTGTGGTACATTCCTCTCTGCTTTGTGAGGGGTATGACGTTGCACGTGTGACAGTATGTGACGTATGTAAGAAGGTTTGATTGATTGATTGATACTTTTATTAGTAGATTGCACAGTACAGTACATATTCCGTACAATTGACCACTAAATGGTAACACCCGAATAAGTTTTTCAACTTGTTTAAGTCGGGGTCCACGTTAATCAATTCATGGTAGGTGCGCTTGTTTTTTGTCTCTGTGAGAAGAAAAGACAAGAAAGAGTGAGAAGAGCCTGTAGTGTAATGCCCGCAGCTAAAAGCAACTGCGTGAGAAGGTATACTCAAATATCACCATATAGTAATTTTCTATATCGCACAGAGACAAATCCCCCATATATCCAGTATACCGTATTTCCTTGAATTGCCGCCGGGTATATAGTATGCACCTGCCTGGAATTACTGCCAGGTCAAACTTTTCTTGCAAAATATTATTTTTATTAGTCCATGTCAATAATTTCCGCCGGGTCAAACTCGTCACGTCAAGAGTGACACTTCCCCTGTCATCATTTTCAAAATGGAGGAGGCTGATTTCAATCATCTGAAATCGCATAAAGGGAAGAAGATTAAGAGCTATTCAGTAGGATTTAAGGTCCAAGCTATTGAATATGCTAAAAAGAACAGTAAGCAGCTATGTTTTATTAATATACCGTAGCTGCGTGTGTCAAATATGAGTCATTAAATGACTCCCGCCTCCTGGTGGTAGAGGGCGCTAGTGATCCTTCTTGCGACTACTCGGCTGCAGAAGAAATGACAACAAGCAGCAAGAGTGAGCAGCGATTGTTTATTTTTTCCTCTCGCTTGCACTTTTAACATGGAGAATTACATATCTAAAATAAAACGGTTTTCTAAACTGGACTTTCAATCGAAGCAGGAGGTAATAAAGGAAGATCTCCATCGAGACAGAGAGACTTTTAAAACTGAAGAAAGATAAGGAAGACTTCTATAAACAAGTTATCGATGCTTTTGATTCAGAAGGAGCTGCGCATGGACTTAATTTATAAGTAAAGGTAAGACCATAATAACGTTTTGTTATCAAATTTGCTTTTCATGATGGTATCCTTACATCACACTCAAATTTATAAGCGCAGGCATAAACTTACCGCATTCTTATGGTAAGCGCCAGAGTTAAAAAGGGGTTTTAAAATAATTAGCGCATGCTTGCCTTTACCGCATGCCTTTGGTTTTAAATTAATAAGCGCTCCGACGGCAATTCAAGGAAATACGGTAGTCATTTTCTTCATCGCACAGAGACAAACCCGCTATATATCCAGTATATTCCATATATTGCCCAGTCCTAGTCTGATGGTGTCAGAACACATAGGAAATGTCATTCCTCCACCCTGAATATTCCTATTCCGTGTATTTGGGTCGATGGGATGTTTGTTTTTTCCCTCCCCAGACTAAGATTCTTCACCCGCTAAACATTTAGCCCTCATTCCACAGCCAACATGGAGGCACAGTTACATCACAAGTTATTGTTCGATTAGAGGAAGTGCATAAAGGGGACTCGTCAACACATATTTTTCCCTTCATGAACCCACTTCCTACAAAGTGTATAATTAGGAAGCAGCACATCTCTGCATCTTAAACAGCTCTTTTCCCTTTTTCTGCCTGCGGAAAACAGGGACATTTAAGTCAGCCTCCTCCGCCGCCGTGTCTGTCGCTTTGATAAACACCACCATCCATCTTTCTTGTGTGTGTGTCTTCTTGTAGTTCTACCCTTCATGAAACATGAAGAAGGAAAAGTACCTTCCATATGAGGAGGTGTGAGGACATAAATCATGCTCCCAATGACATTGCATCTAATAGACAATGCTGGTGACATCTATCAAAATGAGGGTGCTCCCAAAAAGGAGGGATTTTTCACATTGACTGGGTCGGTTTTAAAAGTGCTCCCCCTCTGGCCAACATATGAAATAACAAGTGTCTGTAAAAATGTGAAGTGCTCCCTCTCTGGCCAAAATAGGTAATAAGTTTGTGTAAACAAAACTGAAGTGCTCCCCCTCTGGCCAACATATGAAATAATAAGTGTGTGTAAAAAAAATAAAAATAATAAGTGCTTCTACTCTGGTCAACATACGTAAGAACAAGTGTGTGTAAAAAAAGGGAAGTGCTCCCTCTCTGGCCAACATATGAAATAACAAATGTGTGTAAACATTTGAAGTGCTCCCCCTCTGCCCAACATATGAAATAAGTTTGTGTAAAAATCTTAAGTGCTCCCCCTCTGGCCAACATATGAAATAACAACTGTCTGTAAAAATGTGAAGTGCTCCCCCTCTGGCCATAATATGAAACAACAAGTTTGTGTAAAAAATTTAAGTGCTCACCCTCTGGCCAACATATGAAATAACAAGTTTGTGTAAAAATGTTAAGTGCCCCACCTGTGGCCTACATATGAAATAACAAGTGTCTGTAAAAAAAATGAAGTGCTCCCACTCTACCCAACATATGAAATAACAAGTGTCTGTAAAAATTTGAAGCACTCTCCTTCTGGCCAAAATGTGATATAACAAGTGTGTTTAAGAAATTTAAGTGCTCCCCCTCTGGTCAACATGTGAAATAACAAGTGTGTGTAAAAAGTTGAAACGCGTCCCCTTTGGCCAAAGTTAATAAACTAATAAAACACATATCTATATAATAAATACTGTAATAACTCAAAGTTATTACAGTATTTAAGACGCTCTACCAACCGTCATAGCTCGGTTGGTAGAGCGTCTGTGCCAGCAACTTGAGCGTTGCAGGTTCGATTCCCGCTTCCGCCATCCTAGTCACTGCCGGTGTGTCCTTGGGCAAGACACTTTACCCACCTGCTCCCACTGCCACCCACACTGGTTTAAATGTAACTTAGATATTGGGTTTCACTATGTAAAGCGCTTTGAGTCACTAGAGAAAAGCGCTATATAAATATAATTCACTAATTCACAAAAAAATGAAGATTAAAAAGCAATTACAAACAAAAAATTAAAACGATATATTAACCAAAAGTATTATTTTTCTCACAATGTGTCGACTTAAATCGTGAAAAAATTATGTTCTTTCTGTTTCTGTAATATTGCAATATTTTATTGTAAAATAATGACTTTTTAAATGCAAAATAGCGATAATTGTCGTATAAAATTCTGACTCTTATCACAATATTGCCAATTTTGTTGTTGTTCTTGTAAAACTTCAGATTATTATTACAATATTGCCAACATGTTAGTTTTCCTATACAATTGTGACATCTGTCAGGTAAAATGACGACTCTTTTAATAAAATGGCCAACATTTTAAGCTTTTCTTGTAAAACTGACTGTTATTGAGTAGAATTCCAACTTTTATCATAATATTGCACACATTTTCAGTTTTTATTGTCAGATTTTGACTTGCATTGAGTAAAATGACAACTTTTATTATGACACTGCCAAAATGCTACGTTTTTCCTGTGAAATTCCAACTCATTTTTCACAACAAGTTTTTTTTCATATTTGCATAGTATGTATGTATATTACTTATGTTGTAAATACACTTCTTAATATATCAAGAAAGGCTGCTACTAAAGAGGGAGGCATTTTTATCAGGTTTCAAAAAGGTAGGTAATACAAGTGTGTGTGTGTTGGGGGGGGGGGGGGGGGGGGATCCCAGGTATGGGCAGGAAGGCGGTCCCTGCAGAGAAAGGGGGCAGGGGAGAGGACACTGGCCTAAATGGGAGGGAAGATTGGCGAATAGTGTGATGGAGGGAGAGTTTGTGGAAAGGGAAATTGCAAGAGAATGTTGAAAGACGCTGGAGGTCGGCTTCATTCACTCGCTGCTCGTCTGCCACACATCACATCATGTGTCTGTGGCAAATGTGGAGAGAGACACTTTGGACCAAAAATACAGAAAACAAATCTGCCTGGTGCAGCAAAACATTTAAACACTTTATGTAAGTCTTATAATCAATGATGTAAGTGTCTATATTAGCTGTACAAGCCTACTATCAAAATGGCTTTAAAAGTCTTATGAAAGTGTTATAATGAAGACAACACATGATGTAAGTGTCTATATTAGCTATATTAGCCTACTATCAAAATTAGATTAAAAGTCTTATATAAGTGTTATAATGAAGACAACACATGATGTAAGTGTCTATATTAGCTATATTAGCCTACTATCAAAATTAGATTAAAAGTCTTATATAAGTGTTATAATGAAGACAACACATGATATAAGTGTCTATATTAGTTATTTTAGCCTACTTTGAAAATAACTTTAAAAGTATTATACAAGTGTTATAATGAAGACAACACATGATGTAAGTGTCTATCCATCCATCCATCCATTTTCTACCGCTTATTCCCTTTCGGGGTCGCGGGGGGCGCTGGCGCCTATCTCAGCTACAATCGGGCGGAAGGCAGGGTACACCCTGGACAAGTCGCCACCTCATCGCAGGGCCAACACAGATAGACAGACAACATTCACACTCACATTCACATATTAGCTATATTAGCCTACTATCAAAATGACTTTAAAACTCTTATATAAGTGTTTTAATGAGAACAACACATGACCTAAGTGTCTATATTAGCTATTTTAGCCTACTATCAAAATTAGATTAAAAGTCTTGTATAAGTGTTATAATGAAGACAACACATGATGGAAGTGTCTATATTAGCCTACTATCAAAATAACTAAAAGTTATAAGTGTTATAATGAAGACAACACATGATGTGTCTATATTAGCTATATTAGCCTACTATCAAATTGTTTTTAAAAATCATGTTTTATTACAACAAAAAATAGAATCATAAAATAACTGTTTAAATTGTTAATGTCTGCAACATTGTATTTTCCTAAAACAATTTACATTCTTTAATGTTAGTGTTTAGCTCGGTTGGTATCGCGGCCGTGCCAGCAACTTGAGGGTTGCAGGTTCGATTCCCGCCTCCGCCATCCTAGTCACTGCCGTTGTGTCCTTGGGCAAGACACTTTACCCACCTGCTCCCAGTGCCACCCACACTGGTTTAAATGTAACTTAGATATTGGGTTTCACTATGTAAAGCGCTTTGAGTCACTAGAGAAAAAGCGCTATATAAATATAATTCACTTCACTTCACTTGTTTAATTTTCCAATGGAGACTCATATTTATTAAATTGTCACATAATTACCTGTGTTCGTGATTTATTACGTTTTAAAAAAAATAAAGCAGGGAAACTCTAATTCTGGGTGGATCTTGGGTGAGCAGAAGGGGGTTTTGGGGGTTAATCATTTGCCAATGCAGTCTGCTGAAAATGACGGAAAGCGTCACTCTAAACAGCAACTGATGCTGTGGTCAATAATGGAATTGCCACAAAACACATTTTAAGACACTCAGCACTCTACTGTTAAGTTAAAGTACCAATGACACCCCTTGATCACCCCCTGGGAGGTGAGGGGAGCAGTGGGCAGCAGCAGTGGCCACGCCTGGGAATCATATTTGGTGATTTAACCCCCAATTCCAAGCCTTGATGCTGAGTGCCAAGCAGGGAGGTCATTGCTCCCATTTTTATAGTCTTTGCTATGACTCTGCCGGGATTTGAACTCACAACCTACCCATCTCAGGGCGGACACTCTGACCACAAGGCCACTGAGTGCTGTCTAGATCAGGGGTAGGGAACCTATGGCTCTAGAGCCAGATGTGGCTCTTTTGATGACTGCATCTGGCTCTCGGATAAATCTGAGCTGACATTGCTTAAGACGATGAGTAATGAATAATTCCACAGTGTTAAAAATAACGTTCAAAATATAAAACATTCTCATGCTTTTTTATGTTCAAGAAGTTGCATTAATGGTAAGAAGTAATTTATTTATTATTGGTTAATGTGGGGCTTGCCCTCCTGGGGGTTCTTCAGACCACCAAGAGCCTGTTTTAGGGTTACAATTTTGTTTTATTTAATTTTTCTCTCAGTTGCTTTCCAGCAATTGTCTTTTTCTCTTTCGTCCTCA
This sequence comes from Nerophis ophidion, assembly GCF_033978795.1. Lineage (NCBI taxonomy): Eukaryota > Metazoa > Chordata > Actinopteri > Syngnathiformes > Syngnathidae > Nerophis > Nerophis ophidion. Next base: position 22,579,228 of record NC_084630.1, on the reverse strand, counting down.
CTCGCGCTCTGGCTCCAGCCCCAACCCTGTCTCTCCTCCTGGCTGCTGCTTATAACAGAGCGACAGCTGATCAGATAACAAGGCCCAGGCGGGCCATCTACGCACCTGTCGGTGATTTCAAGGCCGGTCCTGGCAACATCTTGTGTTGCTGCAGGCCCGCAGGCCACGCCCCCTCCACAGTTAGCTTCAGAATAACAATGTTATTATAAGGAATAAGAGACCTATTATACTCTAGAAATGTTGGTCTTAGTTAAAAATGCATGTGTTTAGTTGTGCTCAGTGTTAAAAAAAAATATTATATGGCTCTTAGGGAAATATATTTTAAGATATTTAGCTTCTTGGCTCTCTCAGCCAAAAAGGTTCCCGACCCCTGGTCTAGATGTTCAAGTGGACAGTGCACCAACTCCAATTTGTCATGTTTCATGTGTCAGGTAAACCGCGAGAAATAGAATACCCTTCTGTTTTTTTTTTTTTAATTATTGTTCATTTAGTGCAACCAAAAATAACCGGTGTGTGAAAATCAATCCGTGATGATGGCGTCCTTTACACCCGCGTATCGAGTATGTGTGCCGCTAAAATGCCATGTACAAAAACTCTATCTTTCACCGTCGTACTTACTTAAATAGGAGGATGGCGTTTGGACTCAACAACTAAAGTGATGACAGCAGCTCTAACATTCAAGTATTTTCCTCCTTTTGTGAGTCTGAGCTTAAGCAAGCCTAATTATCAGGCATTTATCTTACGGTGGCAACGTGAAAAACACTGTCTTCCCAAATTGTGGTACTTACTTCCTTTCATCTCTATCCTCATCTGAGACTGAGGGGGTGGGAGGGTGGGTGGGTGGCATCACACTGCCACAAAAATGAATACAGGCTGTAACTCACACTTTAATTTTGCAGCCGCAGCTGATTGATCATTTGAAATGGAGGCTGCTGGACTCTGTAATGAGTTATGTTCCGTCGCCAAAACACTGGCTGTCTGCACTGTGCAGCACACGTCTGCATGACCACTGTGGACACTTGAAGGAGAGCTGCGCTTTCGGGGGATTTTTGCCTATCCATCACAATTATTATGAGAGACAGGAACACAACGGTTTTTTTTAAATACAATTTCAAATGTTGGAAGATGCAGCTAATAGGAGTCACTATTGTAGCCTTCAAAACCCTCATCAATGTTTTATATACACACTGCATGTATACTGTATATATATATATATATATATATATACATATATATATATATATATATATATATATATATATATATATATACATGTATATCTTCACGAGAGGTACATCACTGAAAAAAGGTTAAGAACCACAGCTCTAGGCCACTGAGTATATATATATATATATTAGGGGTGTAACGGTACGTGTACTTGTATTGAACCGTTTCAGTACGGGGGTTTCGGTTCGGTGCGGAGGTGTACCGAACAAGTTTCCAGATGGACATATTAAGTAGCGTAAACAATACTCAAAAAGCCAGACATTTGAGGCATTTTAGAAACTCCACCCGGACAGCCCCGCAAAAGAGGACATGTGCGGTGAAAAGAGGACATATGGTAAGTCTATCCTAGCCCGGTCGCTGCTAGCACCGGACATGGCCTCTTTTGCTAGCATGCTAGCAGCGACCGGGCTAGGATAGATTGACCATACGTCCTCTTTTCACCGGACATGTCCTCTTTTGCGGGGCTGTCCGGGTGGAGTTTCTTAAATGCCTCAAATGTCCGGCATTTTAAGTCAGGGTTGCGTGTATTTTCAATGTATGTTCAGGGTTAAGGAGGGGTTGAAAAAAAACAAAAAGTGGTGCGCACAGCTGCATTCCTGAGGGAGGAGAAGAGACAGAGAGCGAGAAAGTTATGACAAACTTGCATGCGTCGCCAGGCTCTGCTTTTTACCCATAGATTTATCAGATTTTATTTTTCATTATCTATAGCAGGGGTGTCAAAAGTGTGCGCCGGAAGCCATTTCCGTTTTAAGGCTCACGGCACATTCTAAAAATACTATTAAATAAACAAACACATAACACAAGTGAAATAAAAAAGCTTGATGTTTTTTTTTTTTCTTTCAAACTGTCATTGCTCAAAACATAATATTGAATCAAAATCAATGTTTTTATGAATTATTGACCTATCCAAGGTTCCACCAATAATTTTGGTGAAAGATTTTGCAAATTTGGTAAATAAATAACCACAAAATGTATATTTTGTTGTTTTCTTGCTGTACCAAAAATGAACAGAACCGTGACCTCTAAACCGAGGTACGTACCGAACCAACATTTTTGTGTACCGTTACACCTCTAATATATATATATACATTTATATAATGTATGTGTATAAACATATATTTGTATAATTGTACATATATATATATATATATATATATATATATATATATATATATATATATATATATATATATATATACAGTATTTCTTTGAATTTCCGCCGGGTATATTGTATGCACCTGCCTAGAATTACAGCCGGGTCAAACTCGTTTCGCAAAATAATTAGCGCATGCTTAGCATTACCACCGGCTCAGGATTAAGACTGGGTCAAACAAGTTTCGCAAAATATTATTTTTATTAGCGCATGTCTAGAATTTCCGCCAGGTCAAACTTGTTTCGCCAAATAATTAGCATATGTCTAGAATTTCCGCCCGGTTCAAACTCGTCACGTCACGAGTGACACTTCCCCTGTCATCATTTTCAAAATGGAGGAGGCTGATTTCAATCATGGGAAATCGCATAAAGGGAAAAGGATTAAGAGCTATTCAGTAAGATTTAAGGTCCAAGTCATTGAATATGCTAAAAAGAACAGTAAGCAGCTATGTTTTATTAATATACCGTAGCTGCGTGTGTCAAATATGAGTCATTAAATGACTCCCGCCTCCTGGTGGTAGAGAGCGCTAGTGATCCTTCCTGCGACTACTCGGCTGCAGAAGAAGTGACAACAAGCAGCAAGAGTGAGCAGCTATCGTTTATTTTTTCCTCTCGCTTGCACTTTTAACATGGAGGATTACATATCTAAAATAAAACAGTTTTCTAAACTGGACTTTCAATCGAAGCAGGAGGTAATAAAGGAAGATTTCCATCTAGACAGAGAAACTTTTAAAACTGAAGAAAGATAAGGAAGACTTCTCTAAACAAGTTATTGATGCTTTTGATCAGAAGGAGCTGCACATGGACTTAATTTATAAGTAAAGGTAAGACCATAATAACGTTTTTTTTTATTAAATGTGCTTTTCATGATAGTATCCTTACATCAGACTCAAATTTTTAAGCGCAGGCCTACATTTACCGCATGCCTTCAGAGTGAGAAGAGGTTTTAAATTAGTTAGTGCCCCAGCGGCAATCCAAGGAAATACGGTATTCCATACATCGCCCAGTCCTAGTCTGATGGTGTCAGAACACATAGGAAATGTCATTCCTCCACCCTGAATATTTCATATCCATGTATATGGGTGAATGGAATGTTTGTTTTTTTCCCTCCCGAGACTACGATTCTTCACCCGCTAAATATTTTGCCCTCATTCCACAGCCAACATGGAGGCACAGTTACATCACAAGTTAGCGCCCTGGCGGCAATTCAAGGAAGTACGGTATATGTATGTACGTATGTATGTATGTATGTATATATGTATATATATATATATATATATATATATATATATATATATGTATATGTTTGTATGTATGTATATGTATATATATATATATATATATATATATATATGTGTATATGTATGTATGTATGTAGGTGCTTTAGAAAGGTGAAGCTGTAGAAGTGCACGGAAGCCAATAGAAGTTTGCTGCAAGACAACACATTTCAGTCACCGAAAGGAAGGTTCAAATAAATCTGCGGCTCTTTCAAAGGCTCGCAATAAAAGGAGTACATCATAATCCTCATGAAGGGAGGATTTACTGTAGGGCTGACACATGTGGCACACATGAAATACATGCACGCGCTCTGTCAAGTCATCTCTGAAGCCTGTGGTGCCCATCTGATGTTTTTCTATTGCTGGGACTTGGTGCTGCTTCTCAGACTCTGATCACATGTTCCCAGACTCTGATCACTAAGTCCCAGGACTGGAACTAAAAGGCCTCAGGCAGGGCTGTCCCCAAACTGCTTTTCATTGAGGGCCACCACAACTTCACTGTAAATTAAAACGTCTTTATATTGGATTTTACAACACATCACAATCAATGGAAAATCAATTCCATTGTTTTTTTTTTACAGTAGAAACAAAAATGGCAGCTTCTTTGCTGGAATTTTACTGTAAAATTGGTGTTTTTTTACCATAAATTCTGGACAATAAGCCGCTACTTTCTTTCCCTTCACTTTGGACCCTGCGGCTTATAAAACACAGCAGCACATTTTTCAAAATTGTCTTCTCAGGCAGGCGTAATAAAAAATAATTTTATTTAAAAAATATTGTTCGTGCTATGGCGCCATTTTTTCAAAGTTTTCGCTCCCTGCAGGTGCTGCAGCGTCCTTCCATTTACCTGGCAGTGTTTTCTTTTATTTTTTTTTCCAACCGGTGTCTCGTTCAGTTTTCTGGCTGTCCACAGCATCTGTACATGTATGGATCCTTCGTTTATCACTCCATGCACATTTTTAAATTTTTACAATATAACTAAAACAATTTTACTTATAAAACTTTCCCACGTGTGATGTCTGTAGGAGGGTTTTCATGCATATTTGTATGTGCTATCTTAATTTAACGACACTAGCGTCGTTAACATTAGCTAATATGCTAATACGTTTACAAGTGTCTGTGTTGGTATTATTAACTTACCATGGCATTCTGTTTGCATTGTTTCAGTTTCACTATTTCCTCAGTAAATTCACCAAAACGTCACCGTGGCATTATTGAGTCTGTTTAGCTTATTGGAGAGCTAGCTTGCACAGCTAGTGGGTCCATCACCATGACTTCTATTTTGTTTTACCAGCCGTTTTACTGCCCTGTTAAAAATGCAGTTTGGAAACAATGAAGGTATTAAGGATATTTCTGTTTAAATAACTAATTTCTCTCTCTCTCTCTCTCTCTCTCTCTCTCTCTCTCTCTCTTTCTATATATATATATATATATATATATATATATATATATATATATATATATATATGTATATGCGCCTCATAGTCAGATGCGGCTAATTCTGCTTCTGAAGTTTAATAGGTGTGGCTTATATAGCTCTATAGTCGCTCTATAGTCAGGAAAATACAGTTCTGTAGATGGAAAAACTATTTAAAAAAAAGTTTTATTCTGGCCACTGAGCCGTCATTTTTTCTTAATGTATAGAAAACTGTGATATTGTGAAATAGGAAAAATAAATAAAAAAGTTACAATTTCTTCCACAGTAATATGCAATAATAGGACAAAACAAAAGACCACTATTTAAATAACAACAATCTCCTGTCAATTTTACATGTTGACGGATAACTGGCTTTGAAATCTCAAGTCAAGCATGTTAATTTGTATTTTTATTTTAGCAAAACAATTTATTTTTTTTGTAAATAATTATATATGTTTTGCATTATTATTACGGTTTATAATGTACATATGTATTTTTTCTGTCGAATAGGAAAGAACAAATACATACTTTATCGACACATTATTTCCAGGTGTTGGAGCCCATATAAATTGATTTGGCGGGCCAAATCCGGCCCCCGGGCCTCGGGTCTGGCACCTCTGGCCTAAGGTCTAGCACTCCTTCTCAGATGTGTGACATGAGCGAGGCCGTGAAGGGCGTTGCCATGAAAGAGGAGGCGTGAATAATGCATGGCTGCCATGGTAGAGCCCGGGGCCTCACATGTAAACCTGCATTCAAGCCTGCCAGAGGAGCAAAACAATGTGATATTTCAATTCAGCGGAGGATAGTTTACCTGTCAATCACTTCTTCACATTTGCACCTCTGATGCATGGCCATGTGCTGACCTGGTCAACACTTTGTAAAGAACATGATGTCATGGCTGTCTTCACTTTCTGATCATTTCTACAAGTCTTGTTTTTTTGTGATGTAGTGATTGGAGCACATAATTGTTGCTCACTCAAAACATTAATGAAGTTTGATTTTTTTATGAATTTATTACTGCTCTAATGAAAATGTCAAAAGTATACATACAGCAATGTTAATATTTGCTTACATGTCCCTTGGCAAGTTTCACTGCAATAAGGCGCTTTTGGTAGCCATCCGCAAGCTACTTCTTACATTTTTTTTACCAGAAAATTGCTGCAGTTCAGCTAAATGTGTTGCTTTTCTGACATGGACTTGTTTCTTCAGCATTGTCCACACCTTTAAGTCAGGACTTTGGGAAGGCCATTCTAAAACCTTCATTCTAGCCTGATTTAGCCATTTCTTTACCACTTTTGAGGTGTGTTTGGTGTCATTGAGCTGTTTGAAATGAGCTGTGTGGCCACAATACCCAGCATTATGTTTGGAGGAGAAAACGTGAGGCCTTTAATGCCAGGAACACCAACCCTACCGTCAAGCATGGTGGTGGTAATATTATCCTCTGGGCCTGTTTTGCTGCCAATGGAACTGCTGCTTTACAGAGAGTAAATGGGACAATGAAAAAGGAGATGGTCTCCTGCTGGCCCCAATATGGACTGGACCTTCGCAATATTATGTTAGATCCACTATGGACTGGACTCTCACTATTATGTTAGATCCACTATGGACTGGACTCTCATATTTTTATGTTTGATCCACTATGGACTGGACTCTCATATTATTATGTTAGATCCACTATGGACTGGACTCTCACAATATTATGTTAGATCCACTATGGACTGGACTCTCACTATTATGTTAAATCCACTATGGACTGGACTCTCATATCATTATGTTAGATCCACTATGGACTGGACTCCCATATTATTATGTTAGATCCACTATGGACTGGACTCTCACTATTATGTTTGATCCACTATGGACTGGACTCTCACACTATTATGTTAGATCCACTATGGACCAGACTCTCACTATTATGTTAGATCCACTATGGACTAGACTCTGACTATTATGTTAGATCCACTATGGACTGGACTCTCACTATTATGTTAGATCCACTATGGACTGGACTCTCACTATTATGTTAGATCCACTATGGACTGGACTCTCACTATTATATTAGATCGACAATGGACTGGACTCTCACTATTATGTTAGATCCACTATGGACTGGACTCTCACTATTATGTTAGATCCACTATGGACTGGACTCTCACTATTATGTTTGATCCACTATGGACTGGACTCTCACACTATTATGTTAGATCCACTATGGCCCAGACTCTCACTATTATGTTAGATCCACTATGGACTGGACTCTCACTATTATGTTAGATCCACTATGGACTGGACTCTCACTATTATGTTAGATCCATTATGGACTGGACTCTCACACTATTATGTTAGATCCACTATGGACCAGACTCTCACTATTATGTTAGATCCACTATGGACCGGACTCTCACTATTATGTTAGATCCATTATGGACTGGACTCTCACTATTATGTTAGATCCATTATGGACTGGACTCTCACACTATTTTGTTAGATCCACTATGGACTGGACTCTCACTATTATGTTAGATCCACTATGGACTGGACTGTCACTATTATGTTAGATCCACTATGGACTGGACTGTCACTATTATGTTAGATCCACTATGGACTGGACTCTCACACTATTATGTTAGATCCACTATGGACTGGACTCTCACTATTATGTTAGATCCACTATGGACTGGACTCTCACTATTATGTTAGATCCACTATGGACTGGACTCTCACTATTATATTAGATCCACTATGGACTGGACTCTCACTATTATGTTAGATCCACTATGGACTGGACTCTCACTACTATGTTAGATCCACTATGGACTGGACTGTCACCATTATGTTAGATCCACTGTGGACTGGACTCTCACTATTATGTTAGATCCACTATGGACTGGACTCTCACACTATTGTGTTAGATCCACTATGGACTGGACTCTCACTATTATGTTAGATCCACTATGGACTGGACTCTCACTATCATGTTAGATCCACTATGGACTGGACTCTCACTATTATGTTAGGTCCACTATGGACTGGACTCTCACTATTATGTTAGATCCACTATGGACTGGACTTTCACTATTATGTTAGATCCACTATGGACTGGACTCTCACTATTATGTTAGATCCACTATGGACTGGACTCTCACTATTATGTTAGATCCACTATGGACTGGACTGTCACTATTATGTTAGATCCACTATGGACTAGACTCTCACTATTATGTTAGATCCACTATGGACTGTACTCTCACACTATTATGTTAGATCCATTGATCTACGAGCACTCAACATTTGCTGCAGTGTTGCATTGATTGCTTTATTCCATGCACATGTTTCATTATAGTGACTGCACGCATAGTCTCTACTTTACATCACAATTCAAAGTACAAACCCCGTTTCCATATGAGTTGGGAAATTGTGTTAGATGTAAATATAAATGGAATACAATGATTTGCAATTCCTTTTCAACCCATATTCAGTTGAATATGTTACAAAGACAACATATTTGATGTTCAAACTCATAAACTTTTTTTTTTTTGCAAATAATAATTAACTTAGAATTTCATGGCTGCAACATGTGCCAAAGTAGTTGGGAAAGGGCATGTTCACCACTGTGTTACATCACCTTTTCTTTTAACAACACTCAATAAACGTTTGGGAACTGAAGAAACTAATTGTTGAAGCTTTGAAAGTGGAATTCTTTCCCATTCTTGTTTTATGTAGAGCTTCAGTCATTCAACAGTCCGGGGTCTCCGCTGTCGTATTTTACGCTTCATAATGTGCCACACATTTTCCATGGGAGACAGGTCTGGACTGCAGGAATGCCAGGAAAGTACCCGCACTCTTTTTTTTTACAAAGCCATGCTTTGTCTTGCTGAAATAAGCAGGGGCGTCCATTAAAAAGACGGCGCTTAGATGGCAGCATATGTTGTTCCAAAACCTGTATGTACCTTTCAGCATTAGTGATGCCTTCACAGATGTGTAAGTTACCCATGCCTTGGGCACTAATCCACCCCCATACCATCACAGATGCTGGCTTTTCAACTTTGCGTCGATAACAGTCTAGATGGTTTGCTTCCCCTTTGGTCCGGATGACACAATGTTGAATATTTCCAAAAACGATTTGAAATGTGGACTCTTCAGACCACAGAACACTTTTCCACTTTGCATCAGTCCATCTTAGATGATCTCGGGTCCAGAGAAGCTGGTGGCGTTTCTGGATGTTGTTGATAAATAGCTTTGGTTTGCATAGTAGAGCTTTAACTTGCACTTACAGTGACAGTGGTTTTCTGAAGTGTTCCTGAGCCCATGTGGTGATATCCTTTGGAGATTGATGTCGGTTTTTGATACAGTGCCGTCTGAGGGATGGAAGGTCGAAGGTCATTCAATGTTGGTTTCTGGCCATGCCGCTTACGTGGAATGATTTCTCCAGATTCTCTGAACCTTTTGATGATATTATGGAGCGTAGATGTTGAAATCCCAAAATTTCTTGCAATTGCACTTTGAGAAACGTTGTTCTTAAACTGTTTGACTATTTGCTCACGCAGTTGTGGACAAAGGGGTGTACCTCGCCCCATCCTTTCTTGTGAAAGACTGAGTATTTTTTGGGAAGCTGTTTTTATACCCAATCATGGCACCCACCTGTTCCCAATTAGCCTGCACACCTGTGGGATGTTCCAAATAAGTGTTTGATGAGCATTCCTCAACTTTATCAGTATTTATTGCCACCTTTCCCAACTTCTTTGTCACGTGTTGCTGGCATCAAATTCTAAAGTTAATGATTATTTGCACAAAAAAAAATGTTTATGAGTTTGAACATCAAATGTGTTGTCTTTGTAGCATATTCAACTGAATATGGGTTGAAAAGGATTTGCAAATCATTGTATTCCGTTTATATTTACATCTAACACAATTTCCCAACTCATATGGAAACGGGGTTAGTACAATGACTTCCCTAATCCATCAAGAGCTGAATGACTTATAGTGCAGCCAAAATACTGTCGGTGTTAACGACCACCTTGAGATCAGATATTTTCATTATTCTCTTCATGTTTCACCAAAGTCAGCACTGATGCATATTTTAGTCGCCCAGACAGTGAATGTTTGTTTGTGCCGTGGGTGGGAATCTATACTATTTTATAGACTTGCACATGTTACTGTCAATAGTTTGCGAGTCTTGCTGTAAACAGAGCCCCCTGTGTTTTAAAGTGTCCATTATAACGCTGACTTGTTCATTATGTGACCAAGTATACACTACATACACCCGAGGGTATTTACAGTGCTTTACTTTTTTACACGTTTGGTTATGTTTATGTTGCAGCCTTACACCAAAACGGGATGAATACATTTTTCTCCTCAAAATTCTACACACAATACTCCATGACAATGTGAAACAATTTTCTTTAGAAAATGTTGCAAATTTATTAAACAAAGAAAAGAGAAATTGTGTATATACATATACATATATACGAGTTGAGTTTATACCAAAATGGATACATGGATGATACAGCAGAGGATTGGGAGAATGTCATGTGGTCAGATGAAACCAAAATAGAACTTTTTGGTATAAACTCAACTGGTGGTGTTTGGAGGAAGAAGAATACTGAGTTGCATCCCAAGAACACCACACCTACTGTGAAGCATGGGGGTGGAAACATCATGCTTTGGGGCTGTTTTTCTGCTAAGGGGACAGGACGATTTATCCGTGTTAAGGAAAGAATGAATGGGGCCATGTATCGTGAGATTTTGAGCCAAAACCTCCTTCCATCAGTGAGAGCTTTGAATGTTTCACCAAATACTTATTTCCCACCATAATTTATAAATAAATTCTTTAAACTTCCTACAATGTGAATTCCTGGATATTTTTTCCCATTCTGTCTCTCACAGTTGAAGTGTACCTATGATGAAAATTACAGACCTCTGTCATCATTTTAAGTGGGAGAACTTGCACAATCGCTGGCTGACTAAATATCATTTTGCCCCACTGTATGTATATATATATATATGTATATATATATATATATATATATATATATATATATATATATATATATATATATATATATACTGTATGTATATATATATACATATACTGTATTTTTTGGACCATAACTAGCAGTTTTTTTCATAGTTTGGCCAGGAGTGCGACTTATACTCAGGAGCGAATTATGTGTGAAATTATTAACACATTACCGTAAAATATCAAATAATATTTATCTCATTCACGTAAGAGACTAGACGTATAAGATTTCATGGGATTTATGGATTAGGAGTGACAGTTTGGTAAAGGTATAGCATGTTCTATATGTTATAGTTATTTGAATGACTCTTACCATAATATGTTAGGTTAACATAGCAGTTGCTTATTTATGCCTCATATAACGTACACTTATTCAGCCTGTTGTTCACTATTCTTTATTTATTTTAAATTGCCTTTCAAATGTCTATTCTTGGTGTTGGGTTTTATCAAATACATTTCCCCAAAAAATGTGACTTATATTTGTTTTTTTCCTTCTTTATTATGCATTTTCGGCAGGCGCGACTTATACTCCGGCGCGATTTATACTCCGGGGGGGGATATATATATATATATATATATATACATCCATCCATCTTCTTCTGCTTATCCGAGGTTGGGTAGTGGGGGCAGCAGCCTAAGCAGGGAAGCCCATACTTCCCTCTCCCCAGCCACTTCGTCTAGCTCTTCCCGGGGGACCCCGAGGCGTTCCCAGGCCAAGCCGGGAGACATAGTCTTCCCAACGTGTCCTGGGTCTTCCCCGTGGCCTCCTACCGGTTGGACGTGCCCTAAACACCTCCCTCAGGAGGCGTTCGGGGGCGTCCTAAAAAGATGCCCAAACCACCTCATCTGGCTCTTATATATATGTATACATGTGTGTCTGTGTGTGTGTGTGTGTGTGTATATATATATATATATATATATACATATATATATATATATATATATATATACATATATATATATATATATATATATATGTATGTATATATATATATATATATATATGTATATATATATATATATATATATATATATATATATATATATATATATATATATATATATATATAAAGTGCATACTGAAGAGAATGTGTGTAAAACATCCTCTATGCAACATTTGGGGCAAAGACCCACCATGACTTATGTAGACCACCAGGATTTTAAAAGGTGATAAAACCCCTTTACAAACCAACAGTTCCTCAGGTGCATGCGTGCAAAGCAAGTAAGAACTATTGAACTTGTTGAACTATTAACCCAGTTTGCTAAGTCGTTGGGTCAACATATCCTAGGAGCAGCTCGTGGAGAATCAGAGATTTAAGTGGTGATGTGACTTTGTGCTGGAGGCCTTGTTTTGTGTGGAAGGTGGACAGATGTTGGACATGGTCTGTCAGCCACATGGAGGGTGGACTCTTCTCTTCTGCCACAGTCTCTACTCTCCGCTGATTTCCACACATGGTTTGGCTGCTGCGAGCTGTTCCTGTCTGCCCTCCAACTAAAGAACTCAATGGCAAAAGTTGGGGACTTAGTCAGTGGTCTGAGATCCGGATGCTGAGTTAGTCCCGCTTATCTTGCCTTGTTGTCGAGTCGTTTCCTCGTCAATTTGTTGCGGTTGGAACAAAAATTGGCCTTTTTCTAGCAAAAGGCTCAGGAACTTTAAGTTCCAAGAACACTCAGTTCCTGGAACAATTGCTTCCTGTGGATTTATTCCTGATTTGTGTTGGCACCGCCTCTCACAGTCCAGGGTCGTTTCTCCCAATCAGGGTGGTGACGTGTGGTTTAGTATATTTCTACATTGATACCATCTAGATAAACAGTTTGTTGTACTAAAAGTGTAAGTTGGTGCGGCATGGCGTAGTGGGTAGAGCGGCCGTGCCGAAAACCTGAGGGTTGCAGGTTCGCTTCCCACCTATGGACATCCAAATCGCTGCCGTTGTGTCCTTGGGCAGGACACTTCACCCTTTGCCCCCGGTGCCACTCACACTGGGGAATGAATGATGAATGAATGATTGGTGGTGGTCGGAGGGGCCGTAGGCGCAAACTGGCAGCCACGCTTCCGTCAGTCTACCCCAGGGCAGCTGTGGCTACTGATGTAGCTTACCACCACCAGGTGTGGATGAATGATGGGTTCCCACTTCACTGTGAGCGCTTTGAGTATATAACAATAGAAAAGCGCGATATAAATCTAATCCATTATTATTATTATTATTATTATAAGTAAATGAAATACAAAGCAATATGATTCAAAACAATATAATTTACAAACATCGTGTACCAGATTTTACATAAAGACTCAGGCTTTTGTCCACAGAAAGTAGTTCACCGAGCAAACAACAAATTTCAACTTTATACACTATATAAATAATAAACATCAGTGTTTATCTAACGCCGACAACCTGAATGCATCAGATTTAGCATTAGCCTGTTAGCATTAACATTCGGTGTACTCTGGTTGAGACGAAGAACTACACAAATTCTCTTACTATTATATTAGATCCACTGTGGACTGTACTCTCACTATTATGTTAGATCCACTGTGGACTGGACTCTCACTATTATTTTAGATCCACTATGGACTGGACTCTCACTATTACGATAGATCCACTATGGACTGGACTCCTCAATATTATGTTAGATCCACTATGGACTGGACTCTCACTACTATGTTAGATCCACTATGGACTGGACTCTCACTATAATGTTACATCCAGTATGGACTGGACTCTCACACTATTATGTTAGATCCACTATGGACTGGACTCTCACTATAATGTTACATCCACTATGGACTGGACTCTCACACTATTATGTTAGATCCACTATGGACTGGACTCTCACTATTACGATAGATCCACTATGGACTAGACTCTCACTATTATGTTAGATCCACTATGGACTGGACTCTCACACTATTATGGTAGATCCACTATGGACTGGACTCTCACTATTATGTTAGACCCACTTGACGTCCATTGAATCCGGTCTCCCCTAGAGGGGGGGGGGGGCTCACCCACATCTGCGGTCCTCTCTAAGGTTTCTCATAGTCATTCACATTGACATCCCACTCAGTTGTGAGTTTTTCCCTGCCCTTATGTGGGCTCTGAACCGAGGATTGTAGGGTTAGGGTTAACTCTAACCCTAAAAGCAGCTTCCATGAAATGCTCCATCATTCACAAACAAGGACGGGGCGAAGGTCACCACTTTGTCAACAAAAATAGTTTAACACCAACAATTCTCAACCAGCTCTTGCAAGGAATTTAGGGATTTCAACATTTATGGTCTGTAATATCATCAAAAGGTTAAGAGCATCTGGAGAAATCACTGCACATAAACCATGATATTACGCGCCTTGGATCCCTCAGGCTGTACTACACCAAAAAGACACATCGGTGTGTAAAGGATATCACCACACGGGCTCAGGAACACTTCAGAAAACCACTGTCAGTAACTACAGCATGCCTTGTTGCTTCCAAGTCCGGCTGAATACTTAATGTTTCTCCGTGAATACGATTAAAAGACTCTCTGTCCACTTCTCGTAGCTTCGTGTGTGGAAATGAAGTTCGTAAAGATTCATAAACAAGGTTAAGCTGCATGTAGTTGAAAGGCTTCGGCTGAGTAAACACACTGCGGGATAATTCCACTGATCAGCGTTCTTCAGCAAACGTTTCTGCAGATCGGAAGTTCATTTCATCCTTCTGTCTCCCTGTCATGAAGTGTCTTGTAATTGAAACGTAACAAATAAACGGATTATTTCGCATGTTGGATGACACTCCCAATACACGGTTTTCGAAACCACCCAACTGAATTCAACCATCCAGCGGTCAACAGCACAGCCGTCCCCTCTTAAGTTACTGGGAACCTCCAAAAGTCACACCACGCTACTCCAAACTAAAAACAGCTCCTGAACTACTACATCTACCCAGGTAGTTTTTGGGTGGACACAGAGGGGGTATTTATTTGACTGGGTAAACGGGAAAGTTCCTGCAACAAAAAAGGTCCCAATATGTTGTCTGTCACCATTGTTCACTCCTAGTTCTCTCAGTCGTTCTCAGACGAGATTCCATCGGAGTGTCCAATCATTCCGGTTCTCCATACACCCGGCCAGCTCCGTAGAACTTTCAGCTCCCGCATCTTTCTTCAGGATGTTCACGTAAATTTGCGCGGGACGTCCTCGCGATCGATGCCTCTGCGTTGGTTCCCATAGGACCAGCCTGCTGGCCGAGATCTCCCGATGTCTGTGGCAGTGGTCGGCCAGCCTCACCCTCCGAGCTGTCACCTTCTTGCTGAGCTGCGGCAGTTGCCCGTACAGGTCCTTGTTGGTGATGTGGATTTTCTGGTCCACATTCCGAACAGCTCGTATCATTCAGGTGTAGCACCCATCCAGGAACTTCTGCAGGGTGGGTGTCAGGGTCTAGCTTTCGCAGCCATACAGGAGAACATACTCCACTGTGGCGTGGAATAGACTCCGCTTTATGTGTCGGGGGAGATTCGAGCACCACACTCTTGACATACCGTTCAGGGCCCTCCACGCTAGTGCCTTCCTGACCTTATGGTCTTGTTCTGTGGAGTTCATCCAGGAACCCAAGTACTTGAAGTCATTGACCTCTCGCAGAGTGTTGCCATCTGATGTTGTTATTGGCGGGTGGTCCATGTGTAGGTTATAGGTGATTACTTCAGTCTTCTTTGCGTTCAGTCTGAGGCCAACCCTGGCACAGTCCACCTCCACTCTGTTCAGGAGTTCCTGTGCCTGCTCCACGCCATCAGCCAACAGGCATCTGCATAGTCTAGGTCTGCCAGGCCTACAGCAGGTGCTCTTCTAGACCTTCTTGGTGTAATTGTGAAGCCAAGCTCCTGCTTACACCTGTTGATGGCTTTCCTGAGCACGTAGTCCAGAGCTATGATAAAGAGGAAGGGGGTGAGAGTGTCTCTCTGCTGCACCCTTGCCAGGATTTCAAACTCCTTGCTGATGCTATCTGGGGTTACCACCTTGGCTCTTGTGACTTTGTACATGGCCTCTATGGCCCGGAGTAAATTTGGGGGGGGGACTCCGTAAGCCTTGAGGATTTTCGGCATTATGCCTCTGTCTATTGAATCAAATGCCTTTTTGAAATGAATGAAACACAGTACTGCTGTCAATGATTCTCCTTAAGGCCAGGATCTGGCTTACGGTGGTCCTTCTCTTTCTGAAGCCATTTTGGTTGGTTGGTTGGTACTTCATAAGAAGATACATTTCTCAGCGTTTCGGTTGCTGGCGCTCAGGTAAACACTAGTGTTCTGGCGGATAATTGCACATCGGGCAGTCAACTTAGAGAAACAGCTATTGAATGATGAAGAAGACTTCATCCTCGTTCCTATCGTTCATAGTTGATTGTTAGTCCTGTAGAAGAAACCTTCTAAAAACTCAACTCTGGGATGACAATGAGTCCTTGGAAAGGGCCGCACATGTGGGTGACACCCCTCCCCCCCAAAGTCCAGTCCATAGTGGATCTAACATAACAGTGAGAGTCCAGTCCATAGTGGATCTAACATAATAGTGTGAGAGTCCAGTCCATAGTGGATCTAACATAATAGTGAGAGTCCAGTCCATAGTGGATATAACATAATAATGAGAGTCCAGTCCATAGTGGATCTAACATAATAATGTGATAGTCCAGTCCATAGTGGATCTAACATAATAATGAGAAAGTCTAGTCCATAGTGGATCTAACATAATAGTGTGAGAGTCCAGTCCATAGCGGATCTAACATAATAGTGTGAGAGTCCAGTCCATAGTGGATCTAACATAATAGTGAGAGTCCAGTCCATAGTGGATCTAACATAATATTGTGAAAGTCCAGTCCATAGTGGATCTAACATAATAGTGTGAGAGTCCAGTCCATAGTGGATCTAACATAATAGTGAGAGTCCAGTCCATAGTGGATCTAACATAATAGTGAGAGTCCAGTCCATAGTGGATCTAACGTAATAGTGTGAGTCCAGTCCATAGTGGATCTAACATAATAGTGAGAGTCCAGTCCCTAGTGGATCTAACATAATAGTGAGAGTCCAGTCCATAGTGGATCTAACATAACTGTGTGAGAGTCCAGTCCATATTGGATCTAACATAATAGTGTGAGAGTCCAGTCCATAGTGGATCTAACATAAATTTAATATTTCCATATTATAAATGCAGTATGTAATATATACTGATATATAATATTATAGGTGTTAATAGCAGATAGAGACACCCCCTTTTCTTATCCGAATATAGTGGAAAATGTTAAGTAGAAATCCAAAGCCAAATGCTGCCTGTTGTTATGTAACTGGAATATATTCTAGTTTTATAGTCGTGCTGCAGCAACACATGGGAGACACACGGCTGTGTAAATCATATTTATGTGGCAGTCTGGCTTCATCCCTCTTTTCGTGTTCTCTTTTGCCATATCTCATTAACACACACACACACACACACACACACACACACACACACACACACACACACACACACACACACACACACACACACACACACACACACACACACACACACACACACACACACACACTTCCATGTCCTCATGCCGGCTCCCTCGCTGGGACCGCATAAGGGAATTGGTAGAAATATTTTTAGGAGGAACGTGACTCCTCTGCAGGTCCGGCGTTGATTCCGCAGCCCACACCAAACGGGAGCGCCCCATCTGTGTTTATCCGTGCGCTCTTTAGACCCGAACCAGTCCTGCGGCGCTCAGTGCCAACAGCCTCCTCATCCTCGCGCGGCAAAGCGCTAAATTGAATCGTGTAAAAATCTCTACAAACGACACCAACCTGGCTGGCATGTCGTTGGTCGAGCTTCTACTTGATGTATTAAAGGAGCCGTATGTAATAATGTCATGTCAAGTCATCCTTAAATGTTCCCTGCTATGTCAAAAGACTTCAATAAGTCATCTTCTTTTCCAGTACCTCTAGAACTGATAACAGTATTTCAGCCAGGATATGCACATTTCAGAATTAGATTTACAGCTCTGAAAAGGGGTTATGTTTTCATTTCCATGCCCCGCCCTCCACCCGTTTAAACAATTAGAAAGTCAGTGAGTGTGTCACATCCAGGTTGTTGGTTACGCGCTGTCAACTTGGTCAGCTACTGCCACCGGTAAAGTTACTAAACATGTCAGACTTTATTCAATTTTAAGTTACCATTCTCAACTTATTGATGACAAAGCCAGGAAGAAAATAAAGATTCGTATCGGGGATGTCTTTGAAAGGTGGAGACCATTTTTCATCTGACGCCAAACATGCTAATTTTCTCCTTAATTGGTATGGCAGGCATTAACGTTTTCAGATCATGTGTAATAAATGGAAATTTGGTATGTAAACAATATTGTCCGATACAGTCTATGATCTTGTGTAACAAAGCTGGTATGTTCTGCAACTGATGCTTAGCGTGATGGTGCTCCTGTGTAATGCTAAGCATGCTAGCCCGGTCAATAACATAACACACAGGCTAGCAGGGGAAATATATGCCCGTTAGCTGACATAACAACAAGGCAAATATATATTTTGTACAAATAAAACTTATGTGAATAAGGGTAGTGTCAGTGCCTATTTCCTTCTCAACATGCTGATACGCTGTGGAACTTTAGCACGGTCGTCATCACAGCAATGGGAAGATATGGTGATAGCCAAATCACATGATCAAATAATTCCTCATTGGTGTAGCCTATAGGCATACCTTGGTAAAATGTCTCCTCATTAGTTTTGGGCGTACAATAGTCTGCTTATCATGATCTACTTATTTTCACCAGTATAACCACTGCTAGCGTTGGTTATAGTTGGTTTTAGTCTTTGTTGTCTGATAGTACTGACAATAACCAACTCCTCCACACCACACCTCCACTCCAGACAGGCTAACCTCCTCCAACCTCTGAGGATACAGCTACAAACAATGGGAGACTGTGGAACACTCCCTTACCATGAATTGATTAACGTGGACCCCGACTTAAACAAGTTGAAAAACTTATTCGGGTGTTACCATTTAGTGGTCAATTCTACGGAATATGTACTGTACTGTGCAATCTACTAATAAAAGTATCAATCAATCAATCAATCAACCACCTGAGGGCACCACCGACTGTGAAGGCTTTTAAAAAAGGCTTAAAAACCTTTCTTTTTGAAAAAAGCCTTTTTTTTTTTTTTTAGATAAATACGTGCTAGTGCTAGCTATTATGCTGTTCTAGTGTTTATTTTTGTACATTTATTTTTATTATCTTTTTATTTTGTAATAAACTGTAGCACTTTGAGGTTGTTTGATCAATGTAAAGTGCTTTTACAAATACAATACATTATTATTATAATTATTATTAACCATATGTTTGCCATTTGTTGTGATATTGTATGCAGGCATGATGTAATTCTTCCTTAAGATAGCCTCATTTCTGTGTAAAATGTGTTGGTTAGATATATGTTATTGACACAACGTTTGTCTAGTCAGCCATTAAGGTCCCAGACCTCAACCCCCTAGTAGGAGGCCGTAGAAGTTTGAAGTTCCTTGGACAAGTCCAGTCCATTTAGCTAGATTCGTCTGTATATTTGGCAACCTCAGTCAGGGAGAGGGGGAGGGTCTACATCATTTTGACCGTGATTGCAGTACCATTTCTGGCCACATTATTACATATGGCACCTTTAAGGGAAGACGAGGTAGCGCTCGGTCAGCGTGTAGCGACGCTGCTCGGTCAGTGTGTATGACATCAGAGCGACGAGAGGCCATCTTTATTCCAAACACTGCTTAATATGCTGCTGCGCCTCGCTGGACACATGGCGAGGAAAAAGCGAATACATTAGGCCCTAAATTTGCACAAATCTGCAAACAGCTTGGCTGATGTCACACGGTTGAGGTGAGATCCAGCGTGCTATGTAGGTGTGTTTACATTATGTGATTTGTTATATTACAGTAGGATAAGGAAAGGCTGACTTATGCTCTTTTCACTCAGGGCCACATGGCAGTCTTGCTGAAATAAGCAGGGACGTCCATGATAACGTTGCTCAAATGGCAAAATATGTTGCTCCAAAAGCTGTATGTACCTTTCAGCATTAATGGTGCCTTCACAGATGTGTAAGTTACCCATGCCTTGGCCACTAATGCACCCCCATACCATCACACATGCTGCCTTTTACACTTTAACAGTCCGGATGGTTCTTTTCCTCCACGACGTCCACAGTTTCCAAAAACAATTTGAAATGTGGACTTGTCAGACCACAGAACAATTTTCCACTTTGCATCAGTCCATCTTAGATGAGCTGGGGCCCAGTGAAGCCGGCGGCGTTTCTGGGTGTTGTTGATAAATGGCTTTGGCTTTGCGTAGTAGAGTTTTAACTTGCACTTACAGATGTAGCGAGCTACTGTAGTTACTGACGGTGGTTTTCTGAAGTGTTCCTGAGCCCATGTGGCGATATTCTTTACACACTGATGTGGCTTTTTGATGCAGTGCCGCCTGAGGGATGGAAGGTGCGTAATATCATGGCTTACGTGCAGTGATTTCGCCAGATTCTCGGAACCTTTTGATGATTTTACGGAAAGTAGATGGTAAAATCCGTAAATTCCTTGCAATAGCTCGTTGAGAAATGTTGTTCTATAACTGTTCGACAATTTGCTTACAAAGTGGTGACCCTCACCCCATCCTTGTTTGTGAATGAGTGAGCATTTCACGGAAGCTGCTTTTATAGCCAATCATGGCACCCACCTGTTCCCAATTAGCCTGCACACCTGTGGGATGTTCCAAATAAGTGTTTGATGAGCCAGGTCTCAACTTTCTCAGTCTTTTTTGCCACTTGTGCCAGCTTTTTTAAATCATGTTGCAGGCATCGAATTCCAAATGAGCTAATATTTGCCAAAAATAACCAGAATGAACAGTAAATATATTTTCTTTGCAGTCTATTCAATTGAATATAAGTTGAAAAAGATTTGTTGTATTTATCATTTTATTTAGCATTTACAGAAGGTGACAACTTCACTGCTTTTGGGGTTTGTACATAATTGCCTCGTATATATCTTACATTTTTAACCCATGGATAACTTATAAGTCAAGGTGACAAACAGATATTCAGGTTGGGTTAGATTGATATCGGATATCAGTCCGGGATCATTTAAAAAAAAACAATCATCAAATGATATCGATTTGCATTAAACATGTCCCGAATAAGCAGTCTATAGGTGTGGAAAGGAAGACATGAATTACCGTGGCCACTGGGTGTCGCCAAAAACAAATGACCACGCCACTTTAATTTAAAGGGGAACATTATCACAATTTCAGAAGGTTTAAAACCAATAAAAATCAGTTTCCAGTGGCTTATTTAATTTTTCAAATTTTTTTTCAAAATTTTACCCGTCCCGGAATATCCCTAAAAAAAGCTTTAAAGTTCTTGATTTTCGCTATTTGCTTAAGCCACTGTCCATTTCCCTGTGACGTCACAAAACGATTCCAATACAAACAATGGCGAATAGCACAGCAAGATATAGCGACATTAGCTCGGATTCAGACTCGGATGTCAGCGGCTTAAGCGATTCAACAGCTTACAAATGTATTGAAACAGATGGTTGGAGTATGGAGGCAGATAGCCAAAACGAAATTGAAGAAGAAACTGAAGCTATTGAGCGAATAGCTATTGACGCTATACGGCCATCTTTGCGTTAGCATCGCCGGTAAAATGTGCAGACCAACCGATCAGGACTTTCGCATTGACACTGGATCAACTTAAATCCGTCGATTGGTAAGTGTTTGTTTTGCATTAAATTTGGGTGGAGGGAAACGCTAGATGTAAATATGGTTTCAAATAGATAGATAGATAGATAGATAGATAGTACTTTATTGATTCCTTCAGGAGAGTTCCTTCAGGAAAATTAAAATTCCAGCAGCAGTGTACAGAGTTGAGATCAATTTAAATAAAAGTAAAAAGTAAATAATGAGGGTTTAAATGGAAACAAAATAGAGAAATATTACAATAAGAATAAAAACTAAAATGCAACAATGGGAATACAAATATAACAGTAAAATAAGAATATAACAAGACAAAGTAGGCAGTAGTGACCATGTTATGAAAACGTATCTCACTGTTATTGTTTTGCATCCCCTCTCATCCTAGTACCCCCCGCCCCCTGTCCCAGCGAGGAGTTGTACAGTCTAATGGCGTGTGGGACAAATGCGTTTTTGAGTCTATTAGTCCTGCACTTGGGATGAAGCAGTCTAGAACTGAACAGGCTCCTCTGGCTACTGATAACGCTATGCAGAGGGTGTCTGGCATCATCCAGGATGCTCACTAGTTTGTCAACAGTCCTCTTCTCTGCCACCGTCACCAGTGTGTCCAGTTTCATTTTTCAAATGTACATACAGCTAGCCAAAATAGTATGTTAGCATCGATTAGCTGGCAGTCATGCCGCGACCAAATATGTCTGATTAGCACATAAGTCATAAGTAACATCAACAACACTCACCTTTGTGATTTCGTTGACTTTATCGTTGCGAATGCATCTGCTTTGAGTGTCGCAGGATATCCAGACATTCTTGTCATCTCTGTGCCGTCCCTGTTGTAGCATCGCCGGTAAAAACCAAACGGGGGACTTTTGCATCTCTTGACACTGGAGCAACTTAAATCCGTCGATTGCTAAGTGTTTGTTTGGCATTAAATGTGGATGGAGGGAAAGGCTAGATCTAAATATAGCTACCAATGAGGCATAATGCTGCAATATGTACACAGCTAGCCTAAATAGCATATTAGCATCGATTAGCATGCCGTGTTAATCGATGCACATTCCACGTAAATCAACTTGAATCCGTCCCTGATGGTGTTGTTACACCCTCCGACAACACACCGGCGAGGCATGATGTCTCCAAGGTATCGGAAAACAGTCGAAAAAAACTGAAAATAACAGAGCTGATTTGACTCGATGTGGTAGGGGAAAATGGCGTTGAGTACCGATATGACGTCACGTTCTGACGTCGTCGCTGAGAGAGGCATAAACAGAAAGGTGTTTAATTCGCCAAAATTCACCCATTTAGAGTTCGGAAATCGGTTAAAAAAATATATATGGTCTTTTTTCTGCAACATCAAGGTAGATATTGACGCTTACATAGGTCTGCTGATAACGTTCCCCTTTAAAGACAGCATGAGTCTGTCAAATGTTTGGTAATAAATAGGTCAGTGTTTTTCATAGCGACCCTTTTTTCTCTGTTTGACTGATTTTACTTTATCAAACTTCTCCTAATGTTCAAAAATATAAAGGTATCGATCAATACTCAATGCTTCTACACTGTATTGCGGGGGTTCATGACCTTTTTGAGCTAGGGATCCAGATGTTTCACTAGAGAGGGGCCCACTCCAATATCAACACTGATTTAGTCATCTTGTGATTTTTAGTCACATTCAACCTACAGGATAAACTTTGTCAAGTGGTATGAAAGTATGTGGTAATGACAACTATTATGATCAAGGCTTAGGTCAGGCTGATTACAAAAATACTGCACAAAAGAGACTCAAAAAATTATGGAAAATAAATGTACATTCAATCAGTGTCAGTGTATATCAACTCAATTAATATCAAATAATATTTTTTTCCCTTAAATAAATTTCAGTATCATACTCCAGACTTCTTCTGTTTGTTTCAGACCAGGAGTCACCAACTTTTTTGAAAGCAAGAACTACTTCTTGGGTACGGATTAATGCCAAGGGCTACCAGTTTGATACACACTTAAATAAATTGCCAGAAATAGCCAATTTGCTCAATTTACCTTTAATAAATAAATCTATATATATATATATATAAAAATGGGTATTTATGTCTGTCATTCCGTCATACATTTTTTTTCCTTTTACGGAAGGTTTTTATAGAGAATAAACGATGAAAAAAAGACTCAATTGAACGGTTTAAAAGAGGAGAAAACACGAAAAAAAAATGAAAATTACATTTTGAAACATAGTTTATCTTCAATTTCGACTCTTTAAAATTCAAAATTCAACCGAACAAAATGAAGAAAAAAAATAGCTAATTCAAATCTTTTTGAAAAAAAAAAAGAAAAATAAATTATGAAACACCATTAGTAATTTTTCCTGATTAAGATTAATTTTAGAATTTTGATGACATGTTTTAAATAGGTTAAAATCCAATCTGCACTTTGTTAGAATATATAACAAATTGGATCAAGCTATATTTCTAACAAAGACAAATCATTATTTCTTCCAGATTTTCCAGAACAAAAAATTTTAAAGAAATTCAAAAGTTTCTGAAATAAGATTTAAATTTGATTCTACAGATTTTCTAGATTTGCCAGAATATTTTTGGGGGATTTTAATCATAAATTTCAAAAAATATTTCCCAAAAATGTTTGTCGAAAAAATAGAAGCTAAAAATGAAGGAATAAATTAAAATGTATGTATTATTCTTTACAATAAAACATTTTTTTTACTTGAACATTGATTTAAATTGTCAGGAAATAAGAAGAAGGAACTTAAAAGGTAAAAAGGTATATGTGTTTAAAAATCCTAAAATCCTTTTAAAGGTTGTATTTTTTCTCTAAAATTGTCTTTCTGAAAGTTATAAGAAGCAAAGTAAAAAAACAAATGAATTTATTTAAACAAGTGAAGACCAAGTCTTCAAAATATTTTCTTGGATTTTCAAATTCTATTTGAGTTTTGTCTCTCTTAGAATTAAAAATGTCGAGCAAAGCGAGACCAGCTTGCTAGTAAATAAATACAATAAAAAAAAAAGAGGCAGCTCACTGGTAAGTGCTGCTATTTGAGCTATTTTTAGAACAGGCCAGCGGGCGACTCATCTGGTCCTTACGGGCGAAGTTGGTGACCCCTGTTTCAGACTGTCATTACTGCCACAAGTGGTGGAAAAGTGTATTGCAACTTGAACACAGCTGCGGCCTATTCGGACCCCTGCTGAGAAACAGATGTTTTTTTTTTTTTTTTTTAAGAACCCCTGATGTAATCATGGAAGTAAACAACTCGACACAAATAATTTAACATGTGTGTTCTTGTCTTACATAAGGATTGTGAGCAAGAAAAGTGTATTTCCTTGGTAATGTTGCTGCTGTGAATATGCCTTATATAGTTTGCCATGTGAAGAGGCAGCACACACACACACACACACACACACACACACACACACACACACACACACACACACACACACACACACACACACACACACACAGAAATATGTGGTTGAAGCTGCAAACATGAGGCATATGCAGCCAAGAGAAGGCCCGCGGCTCAACTTTTTCTCCATGTTCTCTCCGTCCTTAAGGCTTGGAATGGAGGTGGAGATGTCCACAACTCTTATCTCTTGCATAAAAAAATAATACCCGTGCAAGTTTGATGGGGGGGGGTCACAATCACATCACACAAATTGTTGCGGTCAGTGCAGCCGCCCTACCTACACCACGTTGTGTTGGTAGACCCACTTTGTTTACCCCCCCTTCCTTCTTTGGCTTCTTTTGTTTTTTAAACAAAGCCGGTCACAGCCTGGGAGAAAATGGTGGCCGCAAAGTCTCTTCACATTTACTTCTGAGTTTGTATCTTAAGGAGGGCAAGCCAGCGCGCTATCTAGTGGACACTGAGCAAGGGTGCCATGCGCTTTAGCAGCTGCACCTGGGGGCTGCATGGGGATACACGGATGTGGGCCACGGCCCAAAGGCGACTGCATGTAACGCAACCATGTGTACAGTAAATATATATATATATATATAGAGAGAGAGAGAGAGAGAGAGAGAGAGAGAGAGAGAGAGAGAGAGAGAGAGAGAGAGAAAATGCGACAGACGTGGATAAGTGTGGAGTGGGTTTTGCCTTTTTCCCATCATGCTTGGTAATGGATTTAAATTAGTGTAATTTTGATATACTGGACATTTTTTTATAATATCCACAAGTGTTAGTTGAGAATTTGTCATGAAAGTGTCTGTTAATACATTATATATCTACTTGCAGTGTGTATATTGTACATATTACATATTGCTTTGAAGGTGTCTGTTACTACACTATATATATATATATATATATATATATATATATATATATATATATATATATATATATATATATATATATATATATATATATATATGTATATACATATATTTAAATAAATAAATGATAAATGGGTTTTACTTGTAAAGTGCTTTTCTACCTTCAAGGTACTCAAAGCGCTTTGACACTACTTCCACATTCACCCATTCACACACTGATGGAGGGAGTTGCCATTCAAGGCGCTAACCAGCTCCCATCAGGAGCAAGGGTGAAGTGTCTTGCTCACGGACACAACGGACGTGACGAGGTTGGTACTAGGTGGGGATTGAACCAGGGACCCTCGGGTTGCGCACGGCCACTATACCACTGCGTGTATATTGTTCATATAACATAT
The DNA here is from genome assembly GCF_033978795.1 of Nerophis ophidion. Classification (NCBI taxonomy): domain Eukaryota; kingdom Metazoa; phylum Chordata; class Actinopteri; order Syngnathiformes; family Syngnathidae; genus Nerophis; species Nerophis ophidion. The sequence continues at coordinate 22,552,751 of NC_084630.1, read as the reverse complement.
TGTTATGAGGGTGTCTGTTACTACATTTTATTTATATATATATATATACCGACACAACCGGGCGGCATAGCTCGGTTGGTAGAGTGGCCGTGCCAGCAACGTGAGGGTTGCAGGTTCGATTCCCGCTTCCGCCATCCTAGTCACTGCTGTTGTGTCCTTGGGCAAGACACTTTACCCACCTGCTCCCAGTGCCACCCACACTGGTTTAAATGTAACTTAGATATTGGGTTTCACTATGTAAAGCGCTTTGAGTCACTAGAGAAAAGCGCTATATAAATATAATTCACTTCACTAATTCACTACACCTTCATAACAATGTGTAATATGTTCAATATACACACTGCATATATATATATTTATACATACTTGCAGTGTGTATATTGTACATATTAAATATTGTTATGAAGGTGTCTGTCACTACATTCATTATATATATATATATATATATATGTGTGTGTGTGTATGTGTGTGTATATATGCAGTGTGTATATTGTACATATTGTTATGAAGGTGTCTGTCACCACATTATATATATATATATATATATATATATATATATATATATATATATATATATATATACACATACATACATACTTGCAGTGTGTATATAAAACGTTGATGGTTTTTTGATGTTTTTAAATCACTATATAGGCGTAGTACAGAGACACATTGGCTCCATTTTTAGCTTGCTTTTGCTAGAGTTTATTTATGAATTACAATGCATAACAAATACAAAAAAAACATGTAATCTTGTCTTACATAAGGATTGTGAATGATGGGTAAAATTCCAAAAAACAGCAATTCTGTCATGATCTGTTATACCAGATAATGACCTAACTTGAGTTATTTGTTTTATATGTTGGTATTATATTTCATATTCAGAATAGTTTTGAAGATGTCATTTTTATAGACGGGTGTAAATGTGTATTTTCTTATGGCGCATGTACCTTTTTATAATATCCACAACTTGTGTTGCATTGTGTTACCATGTCTGTTGGTTTGATTTAAAAGAAAAAGTTTTTGCACCATGACTAGGGAAGGTTGTTTGCATTGGGTCATATAGCTAAATGGTGCGCTTAGAGTCGTTCTTGACATAATTAAAGGTCATTGACCTCAAAAAAACTCATAATGTCCAGCACATGGTGATAAAATACCAGCATTAAAGTCGTGAGTGTGGTGTTCAGGTCTGTGGGACCCATTTTCATGTTTTAATACAAGAAAAAAATTATACAATTCATACATTTTTCAAACTGAGACTCACTGACTTTGGCTCATTTTCTGTAAAGAACATATATCAGAATACGTATTTAATGACCACACACCATACACCTTCCCTACACATTTATATTACAAGATGTCGAATAGAAGTGTGGAAATATATTGTTCTGTGTACCACGCACGCACGCATGCACGCACGTGCGCGCACACACACACGCACGCACACACACACATCAGGCTTAGACAGGATGAGGACAAAGTGTAGGTACACAGAACATTAAAGGGTGAAATGTGCGAGAAAATGAGAGCAGACAGTGTTGACAAACAATATTGCAACCACACACTTTTATGTTAAAATACTGAACAGATGTTTATTTGGATGAGGTAAGCATCTGTTCAGTATTTGAAGATAGAAGTGTTTGATTGTCAGGCATTAAAAAGCAAGGGGTCCATCAGACCCACACACGCTGGCTGAGTAACAACAATATGAACATTACACAAGGGTTAAAATCCTCAGCTACAGTAGCAAGGCAGTTAAAATATGAAACAAGGCTTCCATGTTCTGCTGAGAAGAGATATGGCCTTTCTTCCATGATCGGCTTTCATGACCAACATTAAAAAGTATGCGAATGTCCAGTCTTCTGTGGGATTCTGCGACGGGGACAAGCAAGACCTTTTGGTGATACCGGGGTCTCTGTCAGTAGCCTCGATGATGAATTGTTCATTTCATCGTGAACGACGCTGCCCGTTTTTCCCCCTTGTCCTCAAGACAAAGGCCCAGTGTTGCTGCGAGCCCGGGGGGATGTGATGTGGACTAGATAATGGGAAGTGATGTGGGGACACAAAGCCCAGCAGCAGACATGTTCACCCATCCTTTGTGACATCTATGCCGGGGTCAAAACCATGGGAATTTACTCCCCAAATGGTCGCTTGAGGGACTTAACCCGAGGCGCCTGACTGCGGAACGCTCAGCGGGTCAGCAACTCCGTCTTCAGTCAGAGGAAGTATTTATGCTTGCGGGTGCAAACTGTTGCCGGGTAGCAGTTTTGTGGAATATACCTTGAAAAACTGCTGGAACTTGAGAGGGGAACTGTACTTTTTTTGTAACGTTGCCTATTGTCGTGGACATTTCTTAAAGAGGATCCTTTAGTGACAAATAGCTTTAAAATGATTTATTAAAGTAACCAACGAATAATAACAAGCTTTGCAAAGCGAGACCAAACCAGAACGACACATCCGTTCGTTACAGCTTGTTCTAACCCCTTTAGAATTTGACATGACAATTATACATTCTCAGAAGTCCCACCCTCCATGCTCATTTACATACAGTACACCAGTGGAATGAATAACCAAAGTCCTGTGAAGGGGAGAGGGTGTCGTTTACCCAGAGGAGGGGGGTCACTCAGGAAAGGGGAACAATTTAGCTCTGTTGGGGGTCAGGAAGAGGGAAAACACATGCCCACGTCAACTATAGTCCACATGTTACATCAAAGACACAGGAGACAAAGCTTAATCAGATAATAGATCTCTTGCTAAGTGTCACATTCCTGAGCCCAATAAACAACTTTTGGCGACCCGTTCAAAGAACATCATCTATTAAAACGAGTACAAGTAATTTTGCTATCACACTATCTGTCACAATCCTCATGTGAGACAAGTCTTGTGTTTTATTGATTTAGGTTTGTTGTAAAACCCGGCAAGTACAAGGTAGCTTACCATGCAGATAATGGAAGTGTTATATTGTGCCTACAACACTTTCTAAAAAACACCAACAGTACTCCATTTACATGCCGCGACTTGGAGATGTACCAAGTTAACATTAAAACTATGCAATGTCCGGAGTTAAATATACTGTTGTAATACCATAGACCAGGTGTGTCAGGTGTGTACACATGTTTTGCCCTGTGGGCCACATTGGGCTAAAGACAATTTGGCCGATATATATATATATATATATATATATATATATATATATATATATATATATATAATTATATATATATATATATATATATATATATATATAATTATATATATATATATATATATATATATATATATATATACAAACCCCGTTTCTATATGAGTTGGGAAATTGTGTTAGATGTAAATATAAACAGAATACAATGATTTGCAAATCATTTTCAACCCATATTCAGTTGAATATGCTACAAAGACAACATATTTGATGTTCAAACTCATAAACATTTTTTTTTTGTGCAAATAATAATTAACTTTAGAATTTGATGCCAGCCACACGTGACAAAGAAGTTGGGAAAGGTGGCAATACATACTGATAAAGTTGAGAAATGCTCATCAAACACTTATATGGAACATCCCACAGGTGTGCAGGCTAATTGGGAACAGGTGGGTGCCATGATTGTGTATAAAAACAGCTTCCCAAAAAATGCTGTCTTTCACAAGAAAGGATGGGGCGAGGTACACCCCAGAACAACGTTTCTCAAAGTGCAATTGGAAGAAATTTTGGGATTTCAACATCTACGCTCCATAATATCATCAAAAGGTTCAGAGAATCCAGAGAAATCACTCCACGTAAGCGGCATGGCCGGAAACCAACATTGAATGACCGTGACCTTCGATCCCTCAGACGGCACTGTATCAAAAACGGACATCAATCTCTCGAGGATATCACCACGTGGGCTCAGGAACACTTCAGAAAACCACTGTCACTAAATACAGTTGGTCGCTACATCTGTAAGTGCAAGTTAAAGCTGTACTATGCAAAGCGAAAGCCATTTTGTGGGTTCTTCCGAGGATGTCGTAGTCGTAATGATTTGTGCAGTCCTTTGAGACATTTGTGATTTGGGGCTATATAAATAAACATTGATTGATTGATTGATTGATTGATTTATCAACAACATCCAGAAATGCCGCCGGCTTCTCTGGGCCCGAGATCATCTTAAAATGGACTGATGCAAAGTGGAAAAGTGTTCTGTGCTCTGACGAGTCCACATTTAAAATTGTTTTCGCAAATATTCCACATCGTGTCATCCGGACCAAAGAGGAAGCGAACAATCCAGACTGTTATCAACGTAAATTTCAAAAGCCAGCATGTGTGATGGTATGGGGGTGCATTAGTGCCCAAGGCATGGGTAACTTACACATCTGTGAAGGCACCATTAATGCTGAAAGGTACATACAGGTTTTGGAACAACATATGCTGCCGTCTTTTTCATGGACGCCCTTGCTTATCTCAGCAAGACAATGCCGACCCACATTCAGCACGTGTTACAACAGCGTGGCTTCGTAAAAAAAAAAGAGTGCGGGTACTTTCCTGGCCCGCCTGCAGTCCAGACCTGTCCCCCATGTAAAATGTTTGGCGCATTATGAAGCATAAAATACGACAGCGGAGACCCCGGACTGTTGAACGACTGAAGCTCTACATAAAACAAAAATGGGAAAGAATTCCACTTGCAAAGCTTCAACAATTAGTTTCCTCAGTTCCCAAACATTTATTGAGTGTTGTTAAAAGAAAATGTGATGTAAAAGGTGGTGAACATGCCCTTTCCCAACTACTTTGGCACGTGTTGCAGCCATGAAATACTAAGTTAATTATTATTTGCAAAAAAAAAAAAAAAAATGTTTATCAGTTTGAACATCAAATATGTTGTCTTTGTAGCATATTCAACTGAATATGGGTTGAAAAGGATTTGCAAATCATTGTATTCTGTTTATTTTTACACCTAACATTATTTCCCAACTCATATGGAAATGGGGTTTGTATTTATACAGTATATATATATAAATATATATATATTCATTTATTTATAGAGGGAGAGAGAGAGAGAGAGAGAGAGAGAGAGAGAGAGAGAGAAATCTATTTATCTATATATACATATATATCATACATATAAATATATATATGTGTATATATATATATATATATATATATATACATATATATATATGTGTGTATATATATATATATATATATATATATATATATATATATATATATATATATATGTATCAAGGTGTACATATTACATCAATGGATCTATGATTAACAATGAATATAATTGAAAATTAGGAGTATGTGGAAGTTGGACTTCTACCTTGTTTACATCCGTGACAACCTCCTTCATGTTTTGTAATCAATCATAAATATAAAGTAGCTAAAATGTGCCAAACAGGGATGTGTGTGGAGATAGTGTTTTGCATTTTTCCCATCATGCTTTGTAATGGATTTAAATGGGTTTCATTCTGATCGTTTTAATGGTGCATCGACACTTTTTTTTACAATATTCCCAAATTGGGTTGTACTGTGTTTGGATGACCATGTCTGTTGGCATTTTGTGTTGGTATTTTTTTTTGCACCATGACTCGGGAAGGTTGTTTGCATTTAGTCATATAAGTAAATGGTTTAATTCAAAGCATGATTCTGCTATACTGTCCAAACACTGGTGACAGAGCAGTAGCATTTAAAGTGAGTTTTTAAAATTAATTAAAATCTCCCTGTGGCCAGATTTATTATTAATTTTTTATTATCAATTAATAAACGTGCCATGGGCCAAATTCAAAATGCTGGCAGGCTGCACATGGCCTGTATTTTGTGATATTGACACATCCGTGTTAAGTTATTTGTTTTATAGTTTTGTAATTCGTATTCAGAATAGTTTTGAAGATTTTTGTAGGTGAATGTGTAATTATTTTGATGGCGCATGGATGTTTTTATAAAATCCACAAATTGTGTTGTATTGTGTTATACTGTATGTGAGCATGTCTGTTGGCATTTTGTGTTGGTTCGATGTATTTTCCTTCTTTCTTTTTTTTTTTTTCACCATGACTAGGGAAGGTTGATTGCATTGGGTCACATACAGTAAGTGAAAGCTGTGCTTGATTCCATTCTAATAGTGATTGTATCCCAATTAAAGTTGGACACCCCTCAATTAGACTTAATTATTCATGTTTTAATCGTCAAAAAAAAGTAAATACGCATTCAAGCAGGAGAATAATTAAATGTATTTTGTTCATAGTTAGTATATTCTTATTATTTGTATCATCGGATGAATAGTACACTTTGAGAGTTGCAGTTTTTGTGTTGTTGAAATCATGGCAAAAAAAATACTTTAGTGTGCGGTGTCTGTGGGGACAACCTGAAGTGAAAGCTGCCAGGATGACCTATTTGAGGAGAGGTGATAACTCAGACGGATAGCAGAGATTACCTCGGGATCAAGGGACTGGGTGGCCTCTCAAACAACAATGACTGGAGAGCGTATCCCATCTCCCGCCCCCCACCGAGGTCCTTATGGCAGCTCCGTCCCAAAACAGCGTATTACGTAGCCAAAGGAGATCTGTCACATGCGCTTGGTGTTGTTTCCTCTTTAATGGACATAATAATTCCCCCAAATGTCCGTGTGGGACAAAAACAACTAACCTAACCTGATTTTTTAGATTAAAACAATTTTTTTTTTTGTGAGGTTGAAAACAGCAAAGTACATATTTTAGAATGATGGGATTGCGAGTGTGTAAAAGCATGAACATTGTAAAATACATTCCATTAAGCTTGTTGTTGGTCCGCGGCCATTTTGGGGAGTTTTGCTTATGAAGCATGCATCTTTTGGCACTGCAGAGAAGTCAGTGTTCAAAAACAAGAAAATAAATTACAAAAATTAAGGGCCTTTTATTTGAACTAAGCAAAATGATCTGCCAATAGAACAAAATTATTTGGCTTGTCAAGACTTTCAAAAAACAAGTAAAATTAAAGCTGCTAGCAGCGATGGACGGGACAGAGTATATATGGAAGTGGCTGAGGAGAATCGGGCTTCCCAGATTTATGTTAGAACAACACACTACTTTGTATTATGTTGTAGTTTTTACATTCCATTTTTATAAGAAATGTTGTAGTTTTTACCTTCCATAATGTGTCTACTGACAGATATAAGTTAGAGCTATACACTACTTTGTATTATGTTGTAGTTTTTACCTTCCATTTTTATAAGAAATGTTGTAGTTTTTACCTTACATAATGTGCCTACTGACAGATATAAGTTAGAGCTATACACTACTTTGTATTATGTTGTAGTTTTTACCTTCCATAACGTGTTTACAGACAGATATAAGTTAGAACTACTTAGTATTATAAATGTTGTAGTTTCTATCTTCCATAACGTGTCTACTGACATATAATTTACAATGAAAATACATGGGTACGGCTAGTAGGTACTATTAGCAAACAGATAGACCTACCAACTCGGCGCATAAAAAGTGCAGATGGCTTTAAAACACCACAACAGTTAGGCACTATATGTAAGTACCCAAAACAAAGACTCGACATACAAAGAAATTCAATCGGAGCAGAAACATAGGAGGAAACAGGATTAAAACCCGATGCTAACCGCCCTTTGAAAATACATGGGAACGGCTAGTTGCTACTATTAGCAAACAGATAGACTTACCAACTCGGCGTAATATCTTAACATGGACACACTCTCTCGTCGCAACTCGGCCCTGATGGTCGACACCTATAAGTTTACAATTAGTTGTAAAATGTTGGACTGTTGTTTTTACGATATGCAGGCAAACGACAACTTTAAAACATACCGGCTTAGCTACGGCACCTGGCAGCCATCTTGGTATAGACGATCACAGCCCCTCCCTCACGAATGTTGGTGCGTGCACACCAGCAGCAGACGGTACAGAAAAAAACGAGAAAAAAAACCGTCTCTCTCACTGTATCTGCGTACGGCGGCCATCTTTGAAATGTTTTTCAGCGCAGCAGTTCTTGGAAGGATGATAAAATCAAAACTGTAGCAGTAATAAAAACTCGTTCATCAACTTTTAATCAGAAGGGTTCAATCCCTCTCTTGTGGTAGTTTGAAGCCGGAACGACAAACGCACTCAGAGGAGATAATGTTTGAAAAAAGGTGACCGGTTTTTACAAACATTTTGTTTTGAAGGGAAAATCGCAAACTTCCTGTTGATTTTTGCTGAAGGATGTCAGTGTATGAAATCTAGGTCTGAGTGAGACCTACATAGAGGTTTTTGTTTCATGTCGCTACGACATTCCTACTGGAAGTTACAGGCAGTTTTGTCTGTGTTTTCTTGAAGTGAATTATATTAATATAGCGCTTTTTCTCTAGTGACTCAAAGCGCTTTACATAGTGAAACCCAATATCTAAGTTACATTCAAACCAGTGTGGGTGGCACTGGGAGCAGGTGGGTAAAGTGTCTTGCCCAAGGACACAACAGCAGTGACTAGGATGGTGTAAGCGGGGATCGAACCTGCAACCCTCAAGTTGCTGGCACGGCCGCTCTACCAACCGAGCTATACCGCCCTTTCTTCCTAGGAGCAGTTTAGTCCGTGTTTTATTCCTAGGGGGCGATAGAGCACAATTTGGAGTTTTGGGGTTAAGTTTTTTGATTAGATCGGAATTTTCACCAGTCCTGATGTGTGTGTCCAGTTTGGTGAGTTTTGAAGCATGTTAAGGGGGTCAAATTACAGCTCAAAGAGGCAAAATTTAGTGTTTTTACAAAACTTTTGTTTTGAAAGGGGGAATTGCAAGCTGCCTGTTGTTTTTTGCTGAAGGATGTCAATGTATGAAATTTAGTTTTAAGTGAGCCCTACATAGAAGTTTTTGCTTCATGTCGCTACGACATTCTTACTGGAAGTTACAGTCAGTTTTGTCTGTGTTTTCTTCCTCGGGGTTGTTAGAGTGCAATTTTGAGTTTTGGGGGTTAGGTTTTTTGATTAAATTGCAACGTTCGCCAGTCCTGATGTGTGTGTCAATTCTTGTGAGTTTTGATGCATGTTAAAGGGGTCCAATTACAGTTTTAAAGCTGCGAATAATAATTAAGAAAGAAAGAATACAACGCTAGAAATTCATTCGAGTCCTTTGTCCCAAAGGGACATTCGGTCCCTAGTCAGCTAACCTCATTGAACCCAAAAATAGCTTAAAATAAATATATTCTCACTAGTAACAAGTGCACTTTTCTTGAGAGGAAAAAAAAAAAAAGAGTTATTTTATCTCAATATCCATCCATTTTCTACCGCTTGTCCTGTTTAGGGTGGCAGGGGGTGCTGGAACCTAGCTCAACTGCATCCGGGCGGAAGGCGAGTTACACCCTGGACAAGTCGCCAACTCATCACAGGGCCAACACAGATAGACAGACAACATTCACACTCACTTTCAATATGTTGAAAAATATTAATAAATGAAGTAAATGCAAGTGCCATTATCTTGACATAATGATATGCGCCCGGCATTACATTTCTTGAAACCAGCAAACTTATACTAAAAAGTCGTTTATTTTTCTTAATGGAAAGGAAGCAGTTAAGAATATATTTCTTAACCGTGAGAGATAATTTAGGACCAAAACACTTAAATGGGAACATTATCAGCAGACCTATGTAAGCGTCAATATCTACCTTGATGTTGCAGAAAAAAGACCATATGTTTTTTTAACCGATTTCTGAACTCTAAAAGGGTGAATTTGGCGATTTAAAGCCTTCCAATTGTTCGCCTGTCAGAGCGATGACCTTTCACCCGTGACGTCACATCGTGAAGTGACCCGCCATTTTCTCAAACACATTACACACACCAAGTCAAATCAGCTCTGTTATTTTCCGTTTCTTCGACTGTTTTCCCGTAACTTGGAGACATCATGCCTCGTCGGTGTGTTGTCGGAGGGTGTAACAACACGATCAGGGACGGTTTCAAGTTGCAACAGTGGTCAAAAGATGCGAAAGTCAAAGCAGATGCATTTCCATTGATAAAGTCAAAGAAATCACAAAGGTGAGTTTTGTAGATGTTATTGACTTATGTGCTAATCAGACATATTTGGTCACGGCATCACTGCAAGCTAATCGATGCTAACATGCTATTTAGGCTAGCTGTATGTACATATTGCATCATTATGCCTCATTTGTAGCTGTATTTGCATCCAGCGTTTCCCTCCACCCACATTTAATGCCAAACAAACACATACCGATCGTTGGTTAGAAGGCGATCGCCAAATTCGTCCGCGCTTCTTCCCCTGCCCCTGTCTGTTGTAATATGGCTCAAAAGCTTCTGTTTCTTCTTTAATTTCGTTTTCGGTACCTGCCTCCACACTCCAACCATCCGTTTCAATACATGCGTAATCTGTTGAATCGCTTATGCCGCTGAAATCCGAGTCTGAATCCGAGCTACTATGCTATACCTTTCTGCGCTATCCGCCATGTTTGTGTCTGGTGGTTTCAAGCAGTGACGTCACAGGACAATAGACGGGTGGATATAGCGATGGTGTAAATCAGGCACTTTAAAGCCGTTTTTCGGGATATTGCGTAATGGGTAAAATTTTGAGAAAAACTTCGAAAAATAAAATAAGCCACTGGGAACTGATTTTTATTGGTTTTAACCATTCAGAAATTGTGATAATTTTCCCCTTTAAAACAAGTAAAACACTCTAACATAACATCTGCTTCGTGAGAAGTATTATCTTATCAGACAAAAAATAAGCAATTATCAGCCTTATTTGAGATATTTCATCTTATTTAGATTTCAGTTTTTGCAAGGTGCAGAGTGGGGTCGCACCAGTTCTCCTTCTCCTCTCAGTGGGAAGGTTGGCCTGGTTGCTGTGTGGGTTCTGGAAGGATGGAGCGCTTGAATACTTTGTGCTGAGGAACGGAAATACATTCACAATTTACTCCGTGCTCCAACGGAGGTGGTGAAGGGGGGAAGGTACGCAGCTCCGGGCCATGCTCAGTCTGGGGACCATCTGGTTCTATTGGGTTTTGGCACCGGACCCTCTCTGTCCTCCAAACCTTGAACTCTCATGGCCTCCTTGTGGTGTCTAGCTACTGAATACAAAAATATTACAATCACACAAACACCGCAGGGTGAGTTTGTCATGAGTGCGTCGTACGGACACACAATTTCAAATAAAACATGACATGTATGAACACAATTAATGAGTCTATCGTGACATCTGAAATGTCTACACAACCTCACAAAAATACTGTGTTCTCCGGACTACAGAGTGCACCAATATGAGCAGCACCTACTACATTTTCAAAGAACTTTTTTTTTTCCATAAATTAGCAACACAGATATTTATGTTTCAAAATTGGTTATCTATACAGAAAGATTTTGTAAATATTTATATACGTACCTCATTGTTTCCAATCGGTGTTTGTAACAGCAACAAAATGGCTGATTAAACAAAACAGAAGTCATCGTCATGGACCCACTAACTGTGAAAGCTATCCATCCTCTTCCACTTATCCGATTTCGGGTTGCAGGGGCAGCAGCCTAAGCAGGGAATCAATCAATCAATTTACTTATATAGCCCTAAATCACTAGTGTCTCAAAGGGCTGCACAAACCACAACACAAACCAGTACGACATCCTCGGTAGGCCCACATAAGGGCAAGGAAAACTCACACCCAGTGGGACGTCGGTGACAATGATGACTATGAGAACCTTGGAGAGGACGAAAGCAATGGATGTCGAGCGGGTCTAACATGATACTGTGAAAGTTCAATCCATAATGGATCCAACACAGTCGCGAGAGTCCAGTCAAAGCGGATCCAACACAGCAGCGAGAGTCCCGTTCACAGCAGAGCCAGCAGGAAACCATCCCAAGCGGAGGCGGATCAGCAGCGCAGAGATGTCCCCAGCCGATACACAGGCAAGCAGTACATGGCCACCGGATCGGACCGGACCCCCTCCACAAAGGAGAGTGGGACATAGGAGAAAAAGAAAAGGAACGGCAGATCAACTGGTCCATAAAGGGAGTCTATTTAAAGGCTAGAGTATACGAATGAGTTTTAAGGTGAGACAGACTTCCCTCTCCCCAGCCACTTGGTCCAGCTCTTCCCGGGGGATCCCGAGGTGTTCCCAAGGCAACCGGGAGACATAGTCTTCCCAACGTGTCCTGGGTTTTCCCCACGGCCTCCTACCCGTCGAAAGTGCCCTAAACACCTCCCTAGAGAGGTGTTCTTGTGGAATCTTATCCAGATGCCTGAACCACCTCATCTGGCTCCTCTCCATATGGAGGAGCAGCGGCTTTACTTTGAGTTCCTCCCGGATGACAGAGCTTCTCACCCTATCTCTAAGGGAGAGACCCGCCACCCGGCAAAGGATACTCATTTGGGTCTCTTGTACCTGTGATGTTGTCCTTTCAGTCATGACCCAAAGCTCATGACCATAGGTGACGATGGGAACGTAAATCGACCAGTAAATTGAGAGCTTTGCCTTCCGGCTCAGCTCCTTCGTTACCAAAACGGATCGATACAGCGTCCGCATTATGAAGACACCGCACCGATCCGCCTGTCGATCTCACCATCCACTCTTCCCTCACTCTTGAACAAGACTCCGAGGTACTTGAACTCCTCCACTTGGGGCAGGGTCTCCTCCCCAACCCAGAGATGGCAACCCACTCTTTTCCGGGCGAGAACCATGAACTCGGACTTGGAGGTGCTGATTCAGGTCGCTTCACACTCTGCTGCGAACCGATCCAGTGAGAGCTGAAGATCCTGGCCAGATGAAGCCATCAGGACCACATCATCTGCAAAAAGCAGAGACCTAATCCTGTAGCCACCAAACCGGATCCCCTCAACACCCTGACTGCGCCTAGAAATTCAGGATGGATGACAAAGGGCAGCCTTGGCGGAGTCCAACCCTCACTGAAAACGTGTCCGACTTACTGCCGTCAATGCGGACCAAGGTCTGACACTGATCATACAGGGAGCAGACCGCCACAATAAGACAGTCCCATACCCCATTCTCTCTGAGCACTCCCCACAGGACTTCCCAAGGGACACGGTCGAATGCTTTCTCCAAGTCCACAAAGCACTTGTAGACTGGTTGGGCAAACTCCCATGCACCCTCAAGAAACCCTGCCAAGAGTATAGAGCTGGTCCACAGTTCCACCACCAGGATAAAAACCACACTGTTCTTCCTGAATTCGAGGTTGACTAGCTCTCCAATCAGCGAAACAGACTCAATAAGTGCATGGAGACATTTTGGTGAATTGACTGAAACAATACAAACAAAATAATGCCATTGAAAGTTAATAATACTAACACAGTATAGTAGCTAATGTCAATGAAACTAGTTTAATTACATTACGATACTACGTACAAAAATGCATAAATACTACTTTAAAATGTGATGGTTTAGTAAGAATTAATTGTTTTAGTTGTGTTGTAAAACGTATAGACGTTTCTTGGAGCGATGAATGAAGAATCCATATGAGTAGAAACCGTACCTGAGTAGACTTTCATTAAACATTACACGGATCTGCATTTTTCCACACATCATATCATAAAATCCACATCAGGCTGACTGTAATGTTTTCCAAAAGTACAGATCGTCTGTGAGATCATTCCAGACACAGCCGATAACTGACTTACCGTATTTTCTTGAATTCCCGCCGGGTATATAGTATGCACCTGCCTAGAATTACTGCCGGGTCAAACTCGTTTCGCCAAATAATTAACATATGCCTATAATTTCCGCCGGGTCAAACTCGTTTCGCCAAATAATTAGCATATGCCCAGAATTCCCGCCTGGTCCAACTCGTCACGTCACGAGTGACACTTCACCTGTCATCATTTTCAAAATGGAGGAGCCTGATTTCAATCATTTTAAATCGCATAAAGGGAAGAAGATTAAGAGCTATTCAGTAGGATTTAAGGTCCAAGCTATTGAATATGCTAAAAAGAACAGTAAGCAGCTATGTTTTATCAATATACCGTAGCTGCGTGTGTCAAATATGAGTCATTAAATGACTCCCGCCTCCTGGTGGTAGAGGGCGCTAGTGATCCTTCTTGCGACAACTCGGCTGCAGAAGAAGTGACAACAAGCAGCAAGAGTGAGCAGCGATCGTTTATTTTTTCCTCTTGCTTGTACTTTTAACATGGAGGATTACATATCTAAAATAAAACGGTTTTCTAAACTGGACTTTCAATCGAAGCAGGAGGTAATAAAGGAAGATCTCCATCGAGACAGAGAGACTTTTAAAACTGATTAAAGATAAGGAAGACTTCTCTAAACAAGTTATCGATGCAGACCATAATAACGTATTTTTTATTAAATGTGCTTTTCTTGATGGTATCCTTACACTCCAATTTATAAGCGCGGACCTAAATTTACCGCATGCCTTTGGTAAGCGCCAGAGTGAGAAGAGGTTTTAAATTAATTATTACCCCGGCGGCAATTCAAAGAAATACAGTATTTCAATCAATCAATCAATCAATCAATCAATGTTTATTTATATAGCCCTACATCACAAATGTCTCAAAGGACTGCACAAACCACCACACTAAAAAAAGTGACTTTTTGGTGCTGTAAACTCTATTAGAGTAACTCATAATTTATACCTAATATTTTTAACATTCAGTAAGAACTAGAGTTTCTTAAGTAAAATTAAACATTTTATGAACGTAATACATGAATTATGGGGGAAGAGTAAGTTTAACTTATATTTCCTCATACTATTTAAATGTTTAATAGTTGTACGTACATAAACCTAAAAATATTACATCAACTTTACTCTGAAAATCTAGTGTTTTGAAAGGCATGCACGATGACGCATGCGCACAGCACAACAGGCTCTGCTTCGGCCGTTAGGATCACTTCACAGAGCACTGCAAGGTGGCATTATGGGTAATCTTATCTTGCGTTTACAATGTGTTACAGAGTCGATGTTCTCCAGAAATGTAGTTGGTGTGGGTTCACAGAGTGTGGCGCATATTAGTAAGAATGTTAAAGTTGTTTATATCACAACCCTCAGTGTAACCCGTATGGCTGTTGACCAAGTATGCATTGCAATCTCGTATTAGGAGCAGCAAAACGCATGCGTCCTTCCGGCACGTAGACAGCATGATGTACAAGTGAGCACGATGACATGCTGAAGGGTAATGGTCCCCAACCACAGGGCTGCAGCAGCAGAATTATTTTTTATTAAAGTTCTATGGTGATAAACATCTATTTACAAATTATAGACCTGTTTCTTTACTTCCACAATTTTCTAAAATCATTGAAAAACTGTTCAATAACAGATTAGAGAGTTTCATAAATAAATATAGAATACTCAAAGAGAACCAATATGGATACAGAGCTAATGTTTCAACTTCAATGGCTTTAATTGAAATCACAGAAGACATTACCAATGCAATAGATAGTAAAAAATGTGCGGCAGCAGTGTTTATGGATCTAACTAAAGCATTTGACACAATTAATCACAATATTTTAATAAAAAAACTGGAACGATATCAATCAATCAATTTTTACTTATATAGCTCTAAATCACTAGTGTCTCAAAGGGCTGCACAAACCACTACGACATCTTCGGTAGGCCCACATAAGGGCAAGGAAAACTCACACCCAGTGGGACGTTGGTGACAATGATGACTATGAGAACCTTGGAGAGGAGGAAAGCAATGGATGTCGAGCGGGTCTAACATGATACTGTGAAAGTTCAATCCATAATGGATCCAATACAGTCGCAAGAGTCCAGTCCAAAGCGGATCCAACACAGCAGCGAGAGTCCCGTTCACAGCTGAGCCAGCAGGAAAACATCCCAAGCGGAGGCGGATCAGCAGCGCAGAGATGTCCCCTTCCGATACACAGGCGAGCAGTACATGGCCACTGGATCGGACCGGACCCCCTCCACAAGGGAGAGTGGGACATAGGAGACAAAGAAAAGAAACGGCAGATCAACTGGTCTAAAAATGAGGTCTATTTAAAGGCTAGAGTATACAGATGAGTTTTAAGGTGAGACTTAAATGCTTCTACTGAGGTATCATCTCGAACTGTTACCGGGAGGGCATCCCAGAGTACTGGAGCCCGAAGGGAAAACGCTCTATAGCCCGCAGACTTTTTTTGGGCTTTGGGAATCACTAATAAGCCGGAGTCCTTTGAACGCAGATTTCTTGCCGGGACATATGGTACAATACAATCGGCAAGATAGGATGGAGCTAGGCCGTGTAGTATTTTATACGTAAGTAGTAAAACCTTAAAGTCACATCTTAAGTGCACAGGAAGCCAGTGCAGGTGAGCCAGTACAGGCGTAATGTGATCAAACTTTCTTTTTCTTGTCAAAAGTCTAGCAGCCGCATTTTGTACCAACTGTAATCTTTTAATGCTAGACATGGGGGGACCCGAAAATAGTACGTTACAATAATCGAGACGAGACGTAACAAACGCATGGATAATGATCTCAGCGTCTTTAGTGGACAGAATGGAGCGAATTTTAGCGATATTACGGAGATGAAAGAAGGCCGTTTTAGTAACGCTTTTAATGTGTGACTCAAAGGAGAGAGTTGGGTCGAAGATCATACCCACATTCTTTACCGTGTTGCCTTGTTAAATTGTTTGGTTGTCAAATGTTAGAGTTGTATAATTAAATAGAGGTCGGTGTCTAGCAGGACCGATAATCAGCATTTCCGTTTTTTTGGCGTTGAGTTGCAAAAAGTTAGCGGACATCCATTGTTTAATTTCATTAAGACACGCCTCCAGCTGACTACAATCCGGCGTGTTAGTCAGCTTTAGGGGCATGTAGAGTTGGGTGTCATCAGCATAACAGTGAAAGCTAATACCGTATTTGCGTATGATGTCACCTAGCGGCAGCAGTTAGATGCTGAAGAGTGCAGGGCCAAGGACCGAACCCTGGGGAACTCCACACGTTACCTTAACGTAGTCCGAGGTCACATTGTTATGGGAGACGCACTGCATCCTATCAGTAAGATAAGAGTTAAACCAAGACAGGGCTAAGTCTGACATACCAATTCCTGTTTTGATACGTTCTAATAAAATATAATGATCGACGGTATGGAAAGCAGCGCTAAGATCGAGGAGCAGCAACATAGATGACGCATCAGAATCCATCGTTAGCAATAAATCATTAGTCATTTTTGCGAGGGCTGTCTCCGTGGAGTGATTTGCCCTGAAACCGGATTGAAAGGTTTCACATAGATTGTTAGACGCTAAGTGTTCATTTAACTGCTCCGCAACAATTTTTTCGAGGATTTTTGAAATAAAGGGAAGGTGAGACACCGGTCGGTAGTTTACCATGAGGTCAGGATCGATATGGCATCAGAGGGTTAGTCTTAAATTGGATAAGAAGTTATCTAACAAACAGGAAACAATACGTGAAGCTAGGCGAACACACTTCTACAATGCTAAATATTTCCTGTGGTGTACCTCAGGGATCAATACTAGGACCTAAATTATTCAATCTCTATATAAATGACATTTGTAAAGTTACACGAGACTTAAAGTTAGTATTATTTGCGGATGATACAACAGCGTTTTGTTCAGGAGAGAACACACACAGGATAATACAAATAATAACAGAAGAAATGAACAAATTAAAAAAATGGTTTGACAAAAACAGACTATCATTGAATCTCATCCATCCATCCATCCATTTTCTACCGCTTATTCCCTTTCGGGGTCGCGGGGGGCGCTGGCGCCTATCTCAGCTACAATCGGCCGGAAGGCAGGGTACACCCTGGACAAGTCGCCACCTCATCGCAGGGCCAACACAGATAGACAGACAACATTCACACTCACATTCACACACTAGGGTCAATTTAGTGTTTCCAATCAACCTATCCCCAGGTGCATGTCTTTGGAGGTGGGAGGAAGCCGGAGTACCCGGAGGGAACCCACGCATTCACGGGGAGAACATGCAAACTCCACACAGAAAGATACCGAGCCTGGATTTGAACCCAGGACTGCAGGAACTTCGTATTGTGAGGCAGACGCACTAACCCCTCTGCCACCGTGAAGCCTCATTGAATCTCAGTAAAACTAAAATAATGCTATTTGGTAACAGTAGAAAAGAAAGTCAAACACAAATACAAATAGACGGAATAGAAATTGAAAGAGTAAATGAAACCAAATTTCTAGATATAATGATTGATGATAAATTGAACTGGAAATCGCATGTAAAAAATATACAACATAAAGTTGCAAGAAATACATCAATAATGAATAAAGCCAAATATGTTCTAGACCAAAAATCACTTTATATTCTCTACTGCTCACTAGTGTTACATATCTTAGTTACTGTGTAGAAATATGGGGAAATAATTACAAAAGAACACTTCATTCACTGACAGTGTTACAAAAAAGATCAGTTAGAATAATACATAATGTTGGGTATAGAGAACATACAAACCCTTTATTTATTGAATCAAAGATACTGAAATTCCACGACATAGTGTAATTGCAAACAGCTACGATTATACACAAAGCAAAGTATAACCTGCTTCCCAAGAATATACAACAATTATTCTCAACAAAAGAAGAGAAATATTATGTTAGAGAAAAATGTAATTTAAAACATTTGTATGCACGTACAACACTTAAAACCTTTAGTATATCAGTATGTGGAATTAAATTATGGAATGGATTAAGCAAAGCAATCAAACAATGTACTAATATGATCCACTTCAAGAAACTCTTCAAACTGGAAGTGTTTACAAAGTACAAAAATGAAGAACCATGATAAACATTCTGATTTCACTCGCCCATTCATTCTCAAAATAATCTGATTTATCTCATCGTATGGAATAAAACTTACTTCACCAATTATTTATTTCTTTATTTATTTGTATTGTGATTACCTACTACTTATGGAGTATACATTGTGAATACAATGAGAACAGGAAGTGAACAAAAGTTTTAGCAACTGTTATGTAAAGTAAATTGGTAGGATTAAATAAGCTCTGCTTCTTCCTACTCCTTTTCGAACATGTTGAAAAGAGAAACTGGAAATTGTGATGTATCATGTTGTATGCTTGCATGTTCCAAATAAACTCAAACTCAAACTCAAAATCATCACACACAATTTTTTACTGCACGCCATTGATGAGCACAGGAGTGAGAAGAGATTTTAAAAATATTTACCCACTCCGACAGCTAATGAAGGAGATACGGTATATAAAATGTACTTAAAATTTTGAGTAAAATGATGTTCCTGCTGATGAAAAACAAGTAGACTTTACTTAATTTGTTTAAATAAATATAACTTTAAACTTGGATGTAATTAAGTAACTGTTAATTAATATCTTCACAACTGTTATGTTTTATGGTAAGTAGAATTTAATTGATATTGCAGCATTAAATTTTACTTAAATCATTTACTTACAATAATTTTTTCAAGTAAATCTTATGAGTTATTTTTTTCAGTGTACGACTACCACATCCTTGGAAGAACCCACATAAGGGCAAGGAAAACTCACACGCAGTGGGACGTCGGTGACAATGATGACTCTGAGTCATCATTGTCACCGTTGTTAGTATTTAGTTGTCATGTTGCAGCCTTTAAATGCCGCACACTCCGCCATCTTTTTATTCCAGCGGGTAGACAGCCACGCCGCTTCCTCGTCAAGGCGTTGTGACAAGAAAATGCAAACAACACGCAAAGATTGTGGCGTCCGTCCCGATCCGCAGACATTTCACAGGTAAAAGACAGAAGCTGTGATCACTCCACCCCGTAGTACCTTTGCAGTACGCTCAGGCACACCATCGTGAACTTGCATGTGAGCGGGAATACCTAACCATCAAACACCCGCCCATTGTGATCCAGGGACCCATGGGCTTCATTAGTGCCAGCTTTAAAACAACAAGTCCTCCTTCCCACTCCCACACGCTGATCCCAAATGCCTTCCACGGTGAAGGCAACCGCACTAGCCTGAAGGGTGTATTATATGAATTTTAACTCAGGCATTTCACTGAAAAATAACGGTGGTGGCATTTACAGTATATGCACAATTTGTACCGTTCGAGTATGCCGTGTTTTGGAATGTTTCCTATCCAACAAAGACATGTCCAGAGAAAATAAGGTCTTTTGATTTTGGGGTCCCAATTAAACGTCAGAGTACATAAGAAAAAAAGTTTTTGCTGCTACAGAAAGGAATAAGAGAGACAAACTTCAATAAATATAATTTTATTGTTTTTGGGAATGAGAGGAGCGAGGCAGAACAGGATTATATCAACATCATTATAATAATAATAATAATAGTTTTTTTTTGTAAAAAGCACTTTCCATTGAGCAAACGACCTCAGAGTGCTAAAGTGTATTAAAAAAATAAAACATAAGATACTAAAAATAAAAAAAAATAAAAAACGACCGTATTTTTCGGGGTATAAGTCGCTCCGGCGTATATGTCGCACCTGCCGAAAATGAATAATAAAGAAGGGAAAAACACATATATAAGTCGCACTGGAGTATAAGTCGCATTTTTGGGGGAAATTTATTTGATAAAACCCAACACCAAGAATAGACATTTTCGTTAGCAATAAATCATTAGTCATTTTTGCGAGGGCTGTCTCAGTAGAGTGATTTGCCCTGAAACCGGATTGAAAGGTTTCACATAGATTGTTAGACGCTAAGTGTCCATTTAACTGCTCCGCAACAATTTTTTCGAGGATTTTTGAAATAAAGGTAGTTTACCATGAGGTCAGGATCGAGGTTAGGTCTTTTAAGAAGACTAGGGGAATGCTAGGGGAACAGTGCCCGAGGAAAGTGATAAGTTTATAATATTTAGCACTGATGGACCTAATAATACAAAGAGCTCCTTGATCAGTTTCCCAGGAAGAGGGTCAAGTAAACATGTTGTTTGTTTTATTCCATTTACACGTTGTAACAATTCCTCTAATGTTATTTCCTCAAAACGAGAGAAACTATTTTGGAGGGCAGTATCCGCCGTATATACAATCGTATCTGTGTTAATACAACCCAGTTGTAGCTGGGACGCATTGTCTTTAATCTCCTTTCTAATGACTTCAATTTTCTCATTAAAGAATTGCATAAAGTCATCAGCTGAGTGGGTGGAGCTACTGGAAGGGGTCCCTTGTTGGGTTAGCGATGCCACCGTACTAAACAAAAATTTACGATCGTTTTTATTACGGTGGATGAGATTTGAGTAATATTTAGCTTTAGCTAAGGTAAGCATGCGTTTATAAGTTATTAAACCATCACTCCATGCTTGATGGTGCACCTCAAGTTTAGTCGTGTGCCATTTGCGTTCCAGCTTTCTACATAATAATTTCTGAGCTCTAGTTTCTTCTGTAAACCACGGGGTACGCTTTTTTGGAGCCTTTTTTAACTTTAGCGGTGCTATGTTATCAATGGTTTCGCGCAGGCGTCGTTAAAGTTGTTAATGAGGTTATCAATAGAGCCCACATATTTTGGGAATGGTGCCATTACCGAGGGCAGTAGGTCAGCAAGAGTTGTCGTTGTGGCCGTATTGATGTTGCGGCTGCTATAGCAGTTATTATTATTATTATTAGTTTGACGAACATGCGTCTGGACCTCGAATTTTATAAGGTAATGATCGGACAATACTTTAGTATACGGGAGTATCGTAATTTTGGAAACGGTGATACCCCTGACAAGCACTAGGTCTATCGTAATACCGTTGCGATGCGTGGGTGCATTTATTATTTGTGTAAGACCACAGCTATCAATTATAGTCTGGAGCGCTACGCACGGTTGGTCCGATGGGGTATTCATATGGATATTAAAGTCCCCCATTATGATTATATTATCGGCGTGCGTCATTAGGTCAGCAACGAACTCTGAGAATTCATTGATAAAGTCCGAATAGGGCCCTGGGGGGGTGGTAGATAACAGCCAGGTATAGAGGCAGCAGTTTGACAGACCTCATCGTAAGCACCTCAAACGATTTATATTTATCATTTATGTTGGGACTAAGGTTAAAGTTTTCGTTGTATATTAGTGCAACCCCCCCGCCCCTTTTAAGGGGACGGGCAATATGCGCATGTGTAAAGTTAGGACGACATGCCTCATTTAGCGCAAAAAAGTCGTTTGGTTTAAGCCAGGTTTCGCTGAGACCGATGACGTTAAGATTGTTGTTTCTGATGATATCATTAACTAACAACGTTTTGAGAGACAATGATCTTATGTTTAAAAAAACTATATTATAGTCAGTGGGCTGTTTTAGGGAATTTTTGATCAAATTATCCGTAGTAGCAATATTAATAATGTTGTGTTTATTATGCCCAGTGCATTTAGTATAATTACGACCATATCTAGGAATTGATAAGACGGGAATTTTCCGATTGTTTGTTTGTTGCTTTGATAAACTGCACACATCATAGTTAGCCACCTCAGTAAAACACATGTCCAACTCTGAAACAATCAAAGCAGAAAAAACTTGTTCTAATTTAACTGACTCCTTACCCAGACCAGTAGTCTCGCATCTTCCATTTAAATCCGGCTTCAGGATGGAGGGAAGTGGTGTTCTGTGGGGATTAGCCTTCTGCTTTGTTTTTGGCCCCGCTCGACATCCGCGTTACCGATCACACCGCTGGCGTCTGCTCCGTGGACGGCCCCCGCTGCTACTATACTCCCCTGCTTCACAGGCCGCTGGATGTAGCCGCCAAAGTATTCCCGTGCTAGTTAGCGGGTCTAGCAAGCACACGTCTATCAGTCCAAAACGGCCCGATATGTCCACATCCAGAAGTGTCTGGCGGTCGTACGTGATCACGGAGTGACCACGATGTGAGCCTGCCATAAAGTTTGCAGAATCGTCCAGTATTTCTGCCAAATATCAGATACATGATACATTTGTGTTTTGTGTGAACATGTTTGGGTGTTCGGGACATGCTTGGAGTTCAGTTTTTACAGACCCCTTAGAGCGGATCGATGAACAATTCAAGGTACCACTCTGCAACATATATTGGGACATGTTCTTTTCTGGTTATGGTTAGCTTGTAAAAGAGCAGAAGATTGTTGTAAACATAGGGCTTGGTCAATATGGCTGAAAACTGTATCATTGTTATTGATATTGTTTCTGACCTATTGAATATGAGAACAAGGACAATCCTGGTCAGAGTGTTTCCTATCATCCCTTGTAATGGACTGAAATGGGTCTAGTTTTGATTTTTTTCATGTTGATTGGACTTTTAAATAAATAATACCTACAAAGTTCAATGAGCAGGGTGTGTTACGCCTGACCAATTTTTGTGCTTTTTGATTTTTTTTTCCTGCGCCACGACTAGGGAAGGTTGTTCAAATTGGGTCAACAAAGTAATTACTGTGCACATAACCACATAGATGTCCTCCTCTCAGCCATCAGGGCGGAAAGGAAATGTCAAAACAACAATGTAAATCACTCAATCTATCCAAACAACTCCAAAATAGCATTGAACGCTTCACAATAACCTCTTAAAGTTAAGCTACAAAAACAAAAAATCTGTAAGAAATGTGTAAAAAAAAAATAAAAAAAAAATTGTGCAAAGTTTGAAAATGTAGTCCAAGAGAAACCTAAGAATAATTATTTAAGGTTTCTTGCATCACTGAATATGAGCACCTTGGTTTAAATTGAAAATTGACAATTTATTTGCCCTTTGCAGCACTCACTGTTAATTTCTTCCACCACCTATTTTCAATTGGAGACAGGTCTAGACTACAGGCAGGCTAGTCTATTACCTGCACTCTTTTAGTGTGAAGTGGCATCGTCTTGCTGAAATAAGCAGGGGCGGCCATGATAATGTTACTTGGATGGCAACATATGTTGCTCCAAAACCTGTGTGTACCTTTCAGCATTAATGGTGCCTTCAAAGATGTGTAAGTTACCCATGCCTTGGCCACGAATACACCCCCATACTTCACACATGCTGCCTTTTACACTTTCACCCTCGAACAATCCGGATGGTTCTTTTCCTCTTTGGTCCGAAGGACACGGCGTCCACAGTTTTCAAAAAATAATTTGAAATGTGGACTCGTCAGACCACAGAACACTTTTCCACTTTTCATCAGTCCATCTTAGATGATCTCGGGCCCAGCGAAGCTGGCGGCGTTTCAGGGTGTTGTTGATAAATGGCTTTCGCTTTGCATCGTAGAGTTTTAACTTGCGCTTGCAAATGTAGCGACCAACTGTAGTTACTGACTGTGGTTTTCTCAAGTGTTCCTGAGCCCATGTGGTGATATCCTTTACCTACTGATGTGTCTTTTTCATGCAGTAGCGCCTGAGGGATGGAAGGTGCGTAATATCATGGCTTACGTGCAGTGATTTCTCCACATTCTCTGAACCTTTTGATGATGTTACGGAGCGAGGATGGTGAAATCCCTAAATTCTGTCAGGGTTATTTGTTGACGAACCCCAAGATGCAGAGATGGAGGCAGGCATGAAGTGAGCAAACATGATTTTAATATAAATACTAAGACAAAACCAAACAAAGGGTTCAAACCAAAAGCACGCACGTGGGTGGATAAAGAACAAAAGGCCTTTAGCATAGAAGCTAACAAGAAACAAAAAGGAACTTTAGCATGGAAGCTAGAGGATAACAAACACAAAAACCGGAAATAGCTATGGCTAACAAAAAACCAGCTTACCGCTACGACGACCAGTATAAAATGTAGCACGACAGGTAATAGCTGTAACAAAACGACAAGACACGATAGCAACGACTAAAAAGCGACATGTGTCAACGACAATACAAATGACAATACAATGATCCAGCAACTGACACAACACAAAGCAGGTACAAATAGGAGCCGGCTGATTGCAAAAGGTGTGGCCGGGTGCCAATCAGCCGCAGCTGAAGGGGAACACAGCACTCAGGGAACAAGACAGGAAGCTGACAAAATAAGAGCACTTGACAGGAACTAAAAGACAGGAAATACTAAACACAGGAAACAGACAAATGCAGAGGAAAAAACTAAAACAGACAAACTGTCAGGGGCAAGCCTGGCAAATTCCTTGCAATAGCTGCTTGAGAAATGTTCTTAAACAATTTGCTCAGGCATTTGTTGACAAAGTGGTGATCCTCGCCCCGTCCTTGTTTGTGAATGAGTGAGCATTTCATGGAAGCTGCTTCTATAGCCAATCATGGCACCCACTTGTTCCCAATTAGCCTGTTCACCTGTGGGATGTTCCAAATAAGTGTTTGATGAGCATCCCTCAACTTTCTCACTCTTTTTTGCCACTTGTGCCAGCTTTTTTGACACATGTTGCAGGCATGGAATTCCAAATGAGCTAATATTTGCAAAAAACAACAAAGTTGTTCAGTGTGAACATGAAATATCTTGTCTTTGCAGTCTATTCCATTGAATAGAAATCTAAAAGGATTTGCTGTATTCCCTTTTTATTTAGCATTTACAGAAGGTGACAACTTCGCTGCTTGTGTACCTTGTTTTCTCTGTATGTAAACATGAAGCGCCATGCAAGTTCTCGTGTGGAGTTTTGCAGAGTGTTGCTTCCAGAGATAATCCCCCCCCAAAGACCTTTGACCATGAGAAGGGAGAGAAGATGAGTGGGGGTCCCAGAATGGCCACCAGCCACTCAGTATTCCATGGATGTTGGATCCTGACCTTACTGTTGCTCGTCCTTGATGCATGCCAAGCGCAGCAAACGCATTTTCCTTCTTCTCTCTTGTTGCTGTTGTTGGAGGCTGGGCGAGGAGCCGCATGGCCCGCAACATCCTTCCGTGCCTTGTCATTCTCAGCACACTACCAGTAAGGGGCTGGCGGCGACCATTTTGATGATGAGATTGATTGAATTAGCGGCGCCGAAGTTGACACTTAATGGATTATGATGGCGGTGACGGTGGGAAGGAACGAGGCAGAGCGGGTGTAATCCTCTTTCTTTCTTACGCAGCAGAACATGTTCGGAAGTTTTAATTTTGAAATTCTGCTTTATAATGAGGATTGAGTCCATGTGGAAAATAAGACGCTTGTTGTGTTGCCTTGCGATGTCAGCATTGCATGCAAACTCCTTTTCTCTCCAACCTGTCTTCTAGAAACTAAGTCACCTTACACGGATCTTCAATACTGCAACATGATTTATATCTCTTTTCATTTCCTTCAACTTGCTGTCTTTTTCTCCTCTCACTGCACTGTGTCCTTTATGTTTGATTAGGTCCCTGCACGGCTGCAGGTGGCCGATAAATTGTACCTTATGCACATTGTGCTGGACCACCGTTAGTTTTAATATCTGTTTCTTCTATCTAATAGCATTCAATCATTTATTTAGTTACAGCCCGAGTGTAGCTGGGATACCCAGAGGGACTAGCTGTAGAAAATAAAAGGATGAATATACTGTTTGTGTGTGTGTATATATATATATATATATATATATATATATATATATATATATATATATATAACTATATATATATATATATATATATATATATATATATATAAATATATATATATATATGTATGGATGTGTGGGAAAAATCACAAGACTACTTCATCTCTACAGAACTGTTTCATGAGGGGTTCCCTCAATCATCTCCTGATGATTGAGGGAACCCCTCATGAAACAGTTCTGTAGAAATGAAGTAGTCTTGTGATTTTCCCCACACGTACATATTGCGCTCTACCACGGTATCGAACACTATTCTCTGGATAATCCAATCAAGACATTTATATATATATATATATATATATATATATATATATATATATATATATATATATATATATATATATATCCATCCATGTTCTGCCGCTTATTCCCTTTTGGGGTCACGGGGGGCGCTGGTGCCTATCTCAGCTACAATCGGGCGGAAGGCGGCGTACACCCTGGACAAGTCGCCACCTCATCGCAGGGCCAACACAGATAGACAGACAACATTCACACTCACATTCACACATTAGGGACTAGAGATGCGCGGATAGGCAATTATACCATCCGCAACCGAATCACCAAAGTCGTCATCCACCCACCGTCCACCCAAACCAACATTTTATCAGAACCGCAACCACCCGCCCGTTGAAATACATCAGAGGTCGGCCACCTTTACCACTTAAAGAGCTATTTAAACCCGTTTCACAGAGTAAAGGCAATGGGAGCAGCTAACGTTCTCGCGAATATCCAATGGTGTCCATCCTAAAGACAAGAATAAGGGTGTGATGTGAAGCCTTTGCCTCTGACACCTTCAACAACATGTACAAACCGTGTGTTAGTCCAGCAACATGTTGTATGTAACTTACGCAATCACACGTACAAGATTGAAAGGCATACTGGGTGGTACAGAGTACACTGATGGTTGTGATGTAAACAATTTTAACACTCTTACTAATATGCGCCACGTTGTGAAGCCACACCAAACAAGATTGACAAACACATTTCGGAAGAACATCCTCACAGTGACATAAAATAAACGCAACACAACAAATACCCAGAATCTTTTGCATCCGTGACACTTCCTGAATATATTTTACACCACCGCGCCCCCAACCCCGGCCACCTTACCGACGAAAAATTACATATGGATGGAATTTTATATATATATATATATGTATATATATATATATATATATATATATACATATATATATATGTATATATATATACATATATATATATATATATATATATATATATATATATATATATTTGACTATAATTACAATTCTATTATATATACAGTGGGGCAAAAAAGTATTTAGTCAGCCAGCGATTGTGCAAGTTCTCCCACTTAAAATGATGACAGAGGTCTGTAATTTTCATCATAGGTACACTTCAACTGTGAGAGACAGAATGTGAAAAAAAAAAATCCAAGAATTTTAAAGAATTTATTTGTAAACTATGGTGGAAAATAAGTATTTGGTCAACCATTCAAATCTCTCACTGATGGAAGGAGGTTTTGGCTCAAAATCTCACGATACATGGCCCCATTCATTCTTTCCTTAACACGGATCAATCGTCCCGTCCCCTTAGCAGAAAAACAGCCCCAAAGCATGATGTTTCCACCTCCATGCTTCACAGTAGGTATGGTGTTCTTGGGATGCAACTCAGCATTCTTCTTCCTCCAAACACGACCAGTTGAGTTTATAACAAAAAGTTCTAAATTGGTTTCATCTGACCACATGACATTCCCCCAATCCTCTGCTGTATCATCCATGTATCCATTTAGCTATAAACTCAACTTTTTGGTCATAATTCCACTATGTGTGTTTGGAGGAAGAAGAATGATGTGCACCATCCCAAGAACACCACACCTACTGTGAAGCATGGGGGTGGTAGCATCATGCTTAAGGGGTGTTTTTCTGCTCATGGGACAGGACGACTGTACTGTATTAAGGAGAGGATGACTGCAGCCATGTATTGTGAGATTTTGGCCAAAAACCTCCTTCCCTCAGTCAGATCATTGAAGATGAGTCGTGGCTGGATCTTCCAACATGACAGTGACCCAAAGCACACAGCCAGGAAAACCAAGAAGTGGCTTCCTAAGAACCAAATCAAGGTTCTGGAGTGGCATAGCCAGTCTCCAGACCTAAATCCAATTGAAAATCTTTGGATGGAGCTGAAAGTCTGTGTTACTCAGTCTGTTTTAAATGTAAATATAAACAGAATAAAATGATTTGCAAATCATTTTCAACCCATATTCAGTTGAATATGCTACAAAGGCAACATATTTGATGTTCAAACTTTTTTTTCAAGTAATCATTAACTTTACAAATTTGATGCCAGCAACATGTGACAAAGAAGTTGGGAAAGGTGGCAATAAATACTGATAAAGTTGAGGAATGCTCATCAAACACTTATTTGGAACATCCCACAGTTGTGCAGGCTAACTGGGAACAGGTGGGTGCCATGATTGGGTATAAAAGGAGCTTCCATGAAATGTTAAGTAATTCACTAACAAGGATGGGGCGAGGGTCACCCCTTTGTAAGCAAATTATCGAACAGTTTTAGAACATTTCTCAACGAGCTATTGCAAGGAATTTAGGTATTTTACCATCTACGGTCCGTAAAATCATCAAAAAGTTCTGAGAATCTGGAGAAATCACTGCACGTAAGCGATGATATTACAGACTTTTGCACCCTCAGGCGGTACTGCATAAAAAAACGACATCGGTGTGTAAAGGATATCACCACATGGGCTCAGGAACACTTCATAAAACCACTGTCAGTAACTACAGTTGGTCGCTACATCTGTAAGTGTAAGTTAAAACTCTACTATGCAAAGCCAAACCCATTTATCAACAACACCCTGAAACGCCGCCGGCTTGCCTGAGCCCGAGATCATCTAAGATATCCTGATGCAAAGTGGAAAGGTGTTCTGTGGTCTGACGAGTCCACATTTCAGATTATATTTGGAAACAGAGGACGTGGTGTCTTCTAGAAATAAGAGGAAAAAAACATTCGGATTGTTCTAGGCGCAAAGTTCAAAAGCCAGCATTTGGGATGGTATGGGGGTGTATTAGTGCCCAAGGCATGGGTAACTTACACATCTGTGAAGGCACCATTAATGCTGAAAGGTACATACAGGTTTTGGAGCAACATATGTTGTCATCCAAGCAACTTTATCGAGCAAGACAAGTGTTACAACAGTGTGGCTTTGTAAAAAAAGAGTCTGGGTACTTTTCTGGCCCGCCTGCAGTCCAGACCTGTCTCCCATGGAAAATGTGTGGCGCATTATGAAGCGTAAAATACGACAGCGGAGACCCCGGACTGTTGAAGGACTGAAGGTCTACATAAAAAAAGAATGGGAAAGAATTCCATTTTCAAAGCTTCAACAATTAGTTTCTTCAGTTCCCAAACGTTTATTGAATGTTGTTAAAAGAAAAGGTGATGTAACACAGTGGTGAACATGCCCTTTCCAAACTACTTTGGCAAGTGTTGCAGCCATGAAATTTTAAATTAATTATTATTTGCAAAGAAAAATTAAGTTTATGAGTTTGAACATCAAATATGTTGTCTTTGTAGCATATTCAACTGAATATGGGTTGAAAAGGATTTGCAAATCATTGTATTCCGTTTATATTTACATCTAACACAATTTCCCAACTCATATGAAAACGGGGTTTGTATAAATATATATATATATATATATATATATATATATATACATATATATATATATATATATATATATATATATATATATATATATATATATATATATATATAAATATATATATATCGAATTGTTTTTTTACAAACGTTGCTTGGTGTGATGAATTAAGAATCCATACAAGTGGAAATGTTATGGACAGTACACCTTTACTTGCGGTTGATTGCACTAAATGGAATGGCACTGCAGCGCTTGCAGTGAGGAAACTTGTCGAAAAGATAGCGCCATAGCACAAACAATACCACAGCTTTTTAGTGTATTTGCTTGTGTTTTTATGTATATGTGCAGTATATATTTGTATTATGGATGTCAACAGAAAAAAAATAAATATGGCTGAAAAATGTCTATTCTGATGAGGCAAGTTAGCTAATAAAATAAACATTGTTTGTTCATGATTTTTGCATTTTGAGCAGTTAGAGGATTAGAGGGAGCCAGAGAGACAGAAATTGGCTATAAAATCCAAGGCAGAATCCACTAAAGCTGACACAAAAAGGAAAATGCAAGCTGCAAAGATATTTCCCAGGAAGGCTCATGTCAGAGCCATCAGAGCAACAATGCCAAAATAATGTGTGAATGAAGCCAAGTAATGTGTAAATAATGTCAATAACTAGATGAACCATCTGTGAAGTGAACACTAGTAAGGTTGTAAATACTGTATAGAGTAGGCTAACCCATGTGGTTCCTGTGGATGTCAACACACATTGTAATTACTGTAGTGACTAAACAACAAAGTGACTGAAACAGACAAATATGCCAATAATGTCAATAACTAGATGAACCATCTGTGAAGTGAACACTACTAAGGCTGTAAATACTGTATAGAGTAGGCTAACCCATGTGGTTCCTGTGGATGTCAACACACGTTTTAATTACTGTAGTGACTGAACAACAAAGTGACTGAAACAGACAAATATGCCAATAATGTCAATAAGTAGATGAACCATCTGTGGCTGTGAAGTGAACACTAGTCAGGAAATCCAAGATGGCGGCACGCATTAACGCAACGCCCCAGGCTCTCCTCTTAGGTGCATTGTTTTTATTGTTTTTATATAGTTTCTTACTAGCCCAGTCAGCCACTTTCTGGGCCACGGTTATGTACAGTCGAAACGATTTGTTGGAGCTTGGATTGCGGTCTGAGTAGGCTGTTTCGGTGGATTTTACAAGCTGACACAACATCCTGAAGAAGCTAGCACGTAGCCCTGGAGCTCCATGGTTACCGTGCCCGGCAAGACGGAGGCGAAGATGCGGTGGCCGAAGGGGCGGCGTGCTAGCCAGACTAAAAATGAACCCAAACAGACCTAGTCTATTCCTGGCTAATGCGAGATGGCTCGCTCCTCATGGTGAAGTGGACAAGATGGACGAGGTGAGGCTCTGTGTAGCACAAAACACTGTGATGGACAGCTGCGCCCTATTGTTTACGGAAACTTGGCTGACGTCCTCAATCCCAGACGCTAGCATGGAGCTAACCGGTCACACAGACAGGGCCGAAACGTAGTCTACCGGCAAGCGGCGTGGGGGTGGATTGCTAACCTACCTAAACAACAACTGGACTTCGGATTCAAAGGTAGTAAACAGCCGCTGTTCCCAAGATCTGGAATATATTACAGTTAAATGCCGACCCTTCCATCTAGCCAGGGAACACTCTACTGTCCTGATCACAAACATGTATATAGCTCCCGATGCTAACGCAAGCACGGCGCTAGCTCTGCTGCACGATACAATCAGTGCACAACAGAAGAAATATCCCGACGGCATCCACATCATAGCGGGGGACTTGAATCATGTCGACCTGAAAAAAGTGCTCCCCAAACTTCACCAGTATGTGAAGTGTGCTACGAGGGGAGCTAACACACTGGACAGAGTGTATTCCAACATAAAAAATGGATATAAAGCCAAACAACTTCCCCAATTAGGCAAGTCTGACCACATGTTCCTGCTCCTATTACCAGTTTACATACCAAGAAGGAGAAGTGCTCCTATCACAACCAAAACGGTCAAAACATGGCCGGAGGGAGCCATGGAACAGCTGCAGGACTGCTTTGATACAACAGACTGGTCAGTTTTTGAAAAGTCAGACTTGGAGCAGTACACAGAAGCGGTCCTGGGGTACATCAAACACTGCATAGACACTGTCACAGTGGACAAGCACATCCGGGTCTACCCCAACAGGAAGCCCTGGATGACAAAAACAGTCCAGGGCTTACTCAAAGAGAGAGACAGTGCCTTCGAAGCGCAGGACCAGGCACTCTACAGTGCTGCCAGAGCCAATCTGAAGAGAGGGGAATCAGAGAGGCAAAAACAGGAGGAAAATGTAAGACCACCTGCAGAGCAACAACACCAAGGAGGTATGAAAAGGAATAAAACACATGACCAACTTCAGACCCAGTAACCCTTCAGCTGACGGCGACACCTCTCGAGCGGGGGAGTTAAACAGATTTTTTTGCCCGATTCGAGAGAAAAACACCTGCAGCTGTCAGGACACCCCCACCTAACACCCACAGTAGCTGCACCCTTATACTGGAGGAGCATGAGGTGAGACGCACGCTGATT
This sequence comes from Nerophis ophidion, assembly GCF_033978795.1. Classification (NCBI taxonomy): domain Eukaryota; kingdom Metazoa; phylum Chordata; class Actinopteri; order Syngnathiformes; family Syngnathidae; genus Nerophis; species Nerophis ophidion. Next base: position 22,520,181 of record NC_084630.1, on the reverse strand, counting down.
GCCCAGATGGGGTTCCGGGGCAGGTACTGAGAGACTGTGCAGACCAGCTGGCCGGACTATTTACTAAAAGCTTCACCCAGTCCCTCTCTCAGGCAGTCATCCCATCATGCCTGAAGACCTCCACAATAATCCCAGTGCCGAAGAAGAACTCTGTCATCTCCCTGAATGACTACCGTCCAGTGGCACTTACACCTATGGCCATGAAGTGCTTCGAGAAGCTGGTACGTACCCACATTACCTCAGTCCTCCTTTCCGAGCTCGAACCACACCAGTTTGCCTACAGAGCCAACAGATCCACAGAGGACGCCATCGCCACAGCGCTACACTCCTCCCTGGGTCACCTGGAGACGGGGGGGAGTGTAAGGCTACTGTTTGTTGTGGATTACAGCTCGGCATGATAGACTGGTGTCCAAACTGTCAGACCTGGGTCTATCGAACTCCATCTGCATGTGGATTAAGGACTTCTTATCCAACCGCCCCCAGAGGGTGCAGTTGGGTCGCCTCGTCATGGAGCCTGTACCTCAGCACCGGCTCTCCACAAGGCTGCGTGCTGAGCCCCCTTCTCTACTCCATCTACACATACGACTGCACACCTGCCAACTCCATCATCAAATTTGCGGATGACACCACCGTAGTGAGGCTCATCTCAGAGGGAGACGAGGCTGCATATCGGGACGAGGTGGAGAAGCTGTCGGATTTATGCACAGTCAACAACCTGGCCCTGAACACCTCCAAGACCAAGGAGCTGGTCATAGACTTCAGGAGGAATAAAACAGACATCCTGCCCCTGATCATCAGCGGTGACTGTGTGGACTTCCGCTTCCTGGGAGTCCACTTGGCCGACGACCTATCCTGGAGCACCAACACCACGGCTACCATCAAGAAGGCCCACCAGAGACTGCACTTCCTGAGAATACACAGGAACAACCACCTCTCACAGGGACTGCTGGTGTCCTTCTACCGGTGCTCCATTGAGAGCATCCTGACCTACTGCATCTGCGTGTGGTTCAGCAGCTGCACGGCCGCAGAGAGAACGGCGCTCCAGAGGGTCTTAAAGACCGCTCGGAAGATCATCGGATGCCCCTCCCCTCCCTGGCTGACCTGTACAGCTCCCGCTGTCTCAGGAAAGCACAGAGCATCCTAAAAGACCCATTCCACCCCGGGTACTGCCACCTAGGACTGCTACCCTCGGGCAGGGTGCTAAAAGCTGGCACAAATTGACTAAAAAACAGCTTTTACCCAAGAGCCATAGTAGCATTAAACAGGCACTGAGTGAGCACAATATGTCCATCATGTCCTCATGTGTCATCTTTTTAATTTTTTCGGACTATAATGTGCAATAATGTTATATGTATGTGTGTATATATATTCATATGTATGCATGTGTGGGGATTTATATACATATATATGTAGATACATCTCTAATTTCTATTTTTTTTTTACTATTTATATTACCATATTGTATATGCACATTAGGGTATCTGCTCCAATTTTGTTGTACTTTGAACATGTTCACTGCAATAATGACAATAAAACTCTATTCTAGGTTTTAAAGACTGTATAGAGTAGGCTTACCCATGTGGTTCCTGTGGCTGTCAACATCATTATTGTAGTGACTAAATAACATAGTGACTCAAACAGACAGAATAATGTGTCAATAAGGTCAATAACTAGATGAAGCATCAGTGGGCAGTGAAGTGAAAACTAGTCAGGTTGTAAAGACTATATAGAGTAGGCTAACCCATGTGGTTCCTGTGGATGTGATCACAAGTTGTAATTAATGTAGTGACTAAATAACATAGTAACTGAAACAGGCAAAGTAATGTGTCAATAATGTCAATAAGAAGATGAAGCATCTGTGGCTGTGAAGTGAACATTAGTCAGGTTGTAAAGACTGTATAGAGTAGGCTAACCCATGTGGTTCCTGTGGACATAGTGACTGAAACAGACAGTGATTCATTTAGATGCAAACTCTGTTGATTATTTTACAAATCTTTAGACACTAAAGCATCTTTAATGGTGTTTATTTTTTTGGCTAATATTTGCATGTTCAATTGCTAAGAAAACAGGAGCTTCTGGCCCTTTGGCCCTCAGACCTTGGCTCATTTTCAGTCTGTTTCATTGAGTTCAAATCACATTCCTGATAACTAACTAGCTCTTTTGTCTTTCTCTTTCTTCTCCTTGACATCCCGTTTCGATGACTGCATGGACATCGGCAGGTAAGTACATCTACTCTAATTGCAGTGTGCTTGGTACATAAACACAGTGCTAGCAAGAGTTGCCGCCTTAAGCACTGGCGACACCCGGGATGCGTTTAAGCACTGTGCTTTGGTAAACAGTCAACACTTTGGTCAACAGTCAACACTTTAGTAAACAGTCAACACTTTGGTAAACAGTCAACACTTTGGTCAACAGTCAACACTTTAGTAAACAGTCAACACTTTGGTAAACAGTCAACACTTTGGTAAACAATAAACATGTTGGCAAACAGAAAACACTTAGGTAAATAGTAAACATGTTGGTAAACAGTCAACACTTTGGTAAACAGTCAACACTTTGGTAAACAATAAACATGTTGGCAAACAGAAAACACTTAGGTAAATAGTAAACATGTTGGTAAACAGTCAACACGTTGGTAAACAGTAAACACGTTGGTAAATAGTAAACAAGTTGGTAAACAGTAAACACGTTGGTAAATAGTAAAGACTTTGGTAAACAGTAAACATGTTGGTAAACAATAAACACATTGGCAAAAAATCTAAACTTTGGTAAATAGTAAACACTGGTAAACAGTAAACGCTCTGGTAAACAGTAAAAACTTTGGTAAACAGTTAACACTTTGGTAAATAGCAAACACGTTGGTAAACAGCCAACACGTTGGTAAACAGTCAACACTTTGGTAAATAGTGAACATGTTGGTAAACAGTGAACACTTTGGTAAACAATAAACATGTTGGTAAACAGTCAACGTGTTGGTAAACAGTAAAAACATTGGTAAATAGTAAACACAATGGTAAACAGTCAACACGTTGGTAAACAGTAAACACTTTGGTAAATAGTAAACACGTTGGTAAACAGTCAACACTTTGGTAAATAGTAAACACGTTGGTAAACTGTAAATATGTTGGTAAACAGTAAACCTGTTGGTAAATAGTAAACACTTTGGTAAACAGTCAACCCTTTGGTAAATAGTAAACCTGTTGGTAAACAGCCAACACTTTGGTAAATAGTAAACACGTTGGTAAACAGTAAACACTTTGGTAAACAGCCAACTCTTTGGTAAATAGTATAGTATAGTGTGCCAGCAATCTGAGGGTTTTTGGTTCAATCCCCACCATCCTAGTCACGTCCGTTGTGTCCTTGGGCAAGACACTTCACCCTTACTCCAGATGGTTCCTGGTGAGCGCCTTGCATGGCAGCTCCCGCCATCAGTGTGTGAATGTGTGTGTGAATGGGTGAATGTGGAAATACTGTCAAAGCGCGTTGGGCTCGTTAAAAAGGGGTACAAAAACGCTATACAAGTACAACCCATTTACCATTTAGTAAACCCGTTGGTAAACAGCCAACACTTCAGTAAATAGTAAACACGTTGGTAAATAGTAAACACTTTGGTAAACAGTCAACACTTCGATAAATAGTAAACACTTTGATAAATAGTAAACACATTGGTAAACAGTAAACATGTTGGTAAATAGTAAACACGTTGGTAAACATGTTGGTAAATAGTAAACATGTTGGTAAACAGTCAACACTTTGGTAAATAGTAAACATGTTGGTAAATTGTAAACATGTTGCTAAACAGTAAACATGTTGGTAAATAGTAAACACTTTGGTAAACAGCCAACACTTTGGTAAATAGTAAACATGTTGGTAAATTGTAAACATGTTGGTAAACAGTCAACACTTTGGTAAATAGTAAATATGTTGGTAAATTGTAAATATGTTGGTAAACAGTAAACATGTTGGTAAATAGTAAACATGTTGGTAAACAGTCAACACTTTGGTAAATAGTAAACATGTTGGTAAATAGTAAACATGTTGGTAAACAGCCAACACTCTGGTAAATAGTGAACACGTTGGTAAACAGCCAACACTCTGGTAAATAGTAAACAGGTTGGTAAACAGCCAACACTCTGGTAAATAGTAAACACGTTGGTAAACAGCCAACACTTTGGTAAATAGGAAACACATTGGTAAACAGCCAATATTTCGGTAAATAGTAAACACGTTGGTAAACAGCCAACACTTTAATAAGTAGTAAACACATTGGTAAATAGTAAATAAGTTGGTAAACAGCCAACACTTTGGTAAATAGTAAAGACGTTGGTAAATAGTAAACACGATGGTAAATAGTAAAGACGTTGGTAAACATCCAACACTTTGGTAAATAGTAAAGACGTTCGTAAACAGCCAACACTTTGGTAAATAGGAAACACGTTGGTAAACAGCCAATATTTCGGTAAATATTAAACACGTTGGTAAATAGTAAATAAGTTGGTAAACAGCCGACACTTTGGTAAATAGTAAACACGTTTGTAAATAGTAAACACAATGGTAAATAGTAAAGACGTTGGTAAACAGTAAACAGGTTTCCTTCCCCTCAGCTGACACTTGCAGAAAGGAGAAGTCCATTTCTTCAGCCAACCTCATTGCTGCTCCAGATGCCAATCTGGCCTCTCAGACGGGCGAGCGAGAGAGGGAGAGGGAAAAAGGCATTTATTCACCCTGACACTGATCAGATAAACGGGAAATGATAAATGCTGTCCCTTTTTATTTCCTTGAACCCGCGTTAACTTCTGCAGAGAAGAAGAAGGCAGGGCCTACAGTTTTGCCTTTGAAATGCGTAATCAAAGCATCTCTGTGAGTCACTTTTAGTGCGAGGCGATGTGCTTACAAATAGGGATGCATGATGCGGTTGTCATGGCGACTCCTTCAGCAAAATGGTGAATAAGCGCAGCGAGTGCCTTCTGGCAAGACACTTTTTACATTCTGTGAAGACACTTTTGTGTAATATGTTGAATATTTCATGCCCGTTTAGGACTCACCCATTTACAGTTCTTAAAAAGGCTCTGCTGTTCCCAGAATGGAATTGAGGTTTTAGCGGAATTTCTTGACCACAGTTTGAGAAATCATGATGGATGAAGTGATTGCACACCGATTATTGGCCAAGATGTGATGTTCGTTCTTTTCTATTCATGACACTACTGAAAATGTAAACATACCAGCTATTGTTTGGATGCATCACATGTTAGACCATTCAAAATTAAAACATGTTTGGATATTATTCCTTTTCAAAACCGATGCAATATTTTTTATTAATTAAAGGTCCCGGAGACCCAGAAGGGTCTCAGTCATTAAATTGTTTAAAACACTTCATATAATATTATGAGTTTTTCTTTACTTTCAATGCTTAAATATTAGGGATGTAAAATCCATTTGTGAATAAATTGCGATAATTTTTTTTGTAACAATTGTTATTGATTAAAAAATATCTAAAATCATTGTTTGTATATATGTATATATATATATATATATATATATATATATATATATATATGTATATATATATATATATATATATATATATATATATATATATATATATATATATACAGTAGGGCAAAAAAATATTTAGTCATCCAGTGATTGTGCAAGTTCCATCCATCCATCATCTTCCGCTTATCCGAGGTCGGGTCGCGGGGGCAGCAGCCTAAGCAGGGAAGCTCAGACTTCCCTATCTCCAGCCACTTCGTCTAGCTCCTCCCGGGGGATCCCGAGGCGTTCCCAGGCCAGCCGGGAGACATAGTCTTCCCAACGTGTCCTGGGTCTTCCCCGTGGCCTTCTACCAGCTGGACGTGCCCTAAACACATCCCTAGGGAGGCGTTCGAGTGGCATCCTGACCAGATGCCCGAACTATCTCATCTGGCTCCTCTCGATGTGGAGGAGCAGCGGCTTTACGTTCAGCTCCTCCCGGATGGCAGAGCTTCTCACCCTATCTCCAAGGGAGAGCCCCGCCACCCGGCGGAGGAAACTCATTTCGGCCGCTTGTACCCGTGATCTTATCCTTTCGGTCATGACCCAAAGCTCATGACCATAGGTGAGGATGGGAACGTAGATCGACCGGTATATTGACAGCTTTGCCTTCCGGCTTAGCTCCTTCTTCACCACAACGGCTCGATACAACGTCCGCATTACTGAAGACGCCGCACCGATCCGCCTGTCGATCTCACGATCCACTCTTCCCCCACTCGTGAACAAGACTCCTAGGTACCTTAACTCCTCCACGTGGGGCAGGGTCTCCTCCCCAACCCGGAGATGGCACCCCACCCTTTTCCGGGCAAGAACCATGGACTCGGACTTGGAGGTGCTGATTCTCATTCCGGTCGCTTCACACTCGGCTGCGAACCGATCCAGTGAGAGCTGAAGATCCCGGCCAGATGAAGCCATCAGGACTACATCATCTGCAAAAAGCAGATACCTAATCCTGTGGCCACCAAACCGGAACCCCTCAATGCCTTGGCTGCGCCTAGAAATTCTGTCCATAAAAGTTATGAACAGAATCGGTGACAAAGGACAGCCTTGGCGGAGTCCAACCCTCACTGGAAACGTGTCCGACTTACTGCCAGCAATGCGCACCAAGCTCTGACACTGATCATACAGGGAGCGGACTGCCACAATAAGACAGTCCGATACCCCATACTCTCTGAGCACTCCCCACAGGACTTCCCGAGGGACACGGTCGAATGCCTTCTCCAAGTCCACAAAGCACATATAGACTGGTTGGGCAAACTCCCATGCACCCTCAAGAACCCTGCCGAGAGTATAGAGCTGGTCCACAGTTCCACGACCAGGACGAAAACCACACTGTTCCTCCTGAATCCGAGGTTCGACTATCCGATGAAGCCTCCTCTCCAGTACACCTGAATAAACCTTACCGGGAAGGCTGAGGAGTGTGATCCCACGATAGTTGGAACACACCCTCCGGTCCCCCTTCTTAAAGAGAGGGACCACCACCCCGGTCTGCCAATCCAGAGGTACCGCCCCCGATGTCCACGCGATGCTGCAGAGTCTTGTCAACCAAGACAGCCCCACTGCATCCAGAGCCTTAAGGAACTCCGGGCGGATCTCATCCACCCCCGGGGCCTTGCCGCCGAGGAGCTTTTTAACTACCTCAGCGACCTCAGCCCCAGAAATAGGAGAGTCCACTACAGATTCCCCAGGCACCGCTTCCTCAAAGAAAGACGTGTTGGTGGGATTGAGGAGGTCTTCGAAGTATTCCCTCCACCGATCCACAACATCCGCAGTCGAAGTCAGCAGAACACCATCCGCACCATACACGGTGTTGATAGTGCACTGCTTCCCCTTCCTGAGGCGGCGTATGGTGGTCCAGAATCGCTTCGAAGCCGTCCGGAAGTCGTTTTCCATGGCTTCCCCGAACTCTTCCCATGTCCGAGTTTTTGCCTCCGCGACCGCTAAAGCTGCACACCGCTTGGCCCGTCGGTACCCGTCCACTGCCTCCGGAGTCCTATGAGCCAAAAGAACCCGATAGGACTCCTTCTTCAGCTTGACGGCATCCCTCACTGCTGGTGTCCACCAACGGGTTCTGGGATTACCGCCACGACAGGCACCAACAACCTTGCGGCCACAGCTCCAATCAGCCGCCTCGACAATAGAGGTTCGGAACATGGTCCACTCGGACTCAATGTCCCGCACCTCCCTCGTGACATGTTCAAAGTTCTCCCGGAGGTGTGAATTGAAACTCTCTCTGACAGGAGACTCTGCCAGACGTTCCCAGCAGACCCTCACAATGCGCTTGGGCCTGCCAGGTCTGTCCGGCATCCTCCCCCACCATCGCAGCCAACTCACCACCAGGTGGTGATCGGTAGAAAGCTCCGCCCCTCTCTTCACCCGAGTGTCCAAAACATAAGGCCGCAAATCCGATGACACAACTACAAAGTCGATCATGGAACTGCGGCCTAGGGTGTCCTGGTGCCAAGTGCCCATATGGACACCCTTATGTTTGAACATGGTTTTTGTTATGGACAATCCGTGACGAGCACAAAAGTCCAATAACAAAACACCACTCGGGTTTAGATCCGGGCGACCATTCCTCCCAATCACGCCTCTCCAGGTTTCACTGTCGTTGCCAACATGAGCGTTGAAGTCACCCAGTAGGACAAGGGAATCACCCGGAGGAGCACTTTCCAGTACTCCCTCGAGTGTACCCAAAAAGGGTGGGTATTCTGAACTGCTGTTTGGTGCGTAAGCACAAACAACAGTCAGGACCCGACCCCCCACCCGAAGGCGAAGGGAAGCTACCCTCTCGTCCACTGGGTGGAACTCAAACGTGCAGGCTTTGAGCCGGGGGGCAAACGAGAATTGCCACCCCAGCCCGTCGCCTCTCACTGCCAGCAACGCCAGAGTGGAAGAGGGTCCAGTCCCTCTCGAGAGAAGTGGTTCCAGAGCCCTTGCTGTGCGTCGAGGTGAGTCCGACTATATCCAGCCGGAACTTCTCTACCTCGCGCACTAGCTCAGGCTCCTTCCCCCCCAGTGAGGTGACGTTCCACGTCCCAAGAGCTAGCTTCTGTAGCCGAGGATCAGACCGCCAAGTGCCCTGCCTTCGGCTTCCGCCCAGCTCACATTGCACCCGACCTCTATGGCCCCTCCTATGAGTGGTGAGCCCATTGGAGGGATGACCCACGTTGCCTCTTCGGGCTGTGCCCGGCCGGGCCCCATGGGGACAGGCCCGACCACCAGGCGCTCGCCATCGTGCCCCAACTCCGGGCCTGGCTCCAGAGCGGGGGCCCGGTGACCCACGTCCGGGCGAGGGAAATCTGGGTTCATTTTGTTGTAATTCCATAGAAGTCTTTGAGCTGCTCTTTGTCTGATCACTCACCTTGTGCAAGTTCTCCCACTTAAAATGATGACAGAGGTCTGTAATTTTCATCATAGGTACACTTCTACTGTGAGAGACAGAATGTGAAAAAAAAATCCAAGAATTTTAAAGAATTTATTTGTAAATTATGGTGGAAAATAAGTGTTTGGTTAACCTTTCAAAGCTCTCACTGATGGAAGGAGGTTTTGGCTCAAAATCTCACGATACATGGCCCCATTCATTCTTTCCTTAACACGGATCAATCGTCCTGTCCCCTTAGCAGGAAAAAAGCCCCAAAGTATGATGTTTACACCCCCATGCTTCACAGTAGGCTTGGTGTTCTTGGGATGCAACTCAGTATTCTTCTTCCTCCAAACACGACAAGTTGAGTTCATACCCAAAAGTTCTATTTTGGTTTCATCTGACCACATGACATTCTCCCATGTGCTCTCTGGCAAACTTCAGACGGGCCTGGACATGCACTGGCTTAAGCAGGGGGACACGTCTGGCACTGCAGGATTTGATTCCCTGTCGGTGTAGTGTGTTACTGATGGTAACCTTTGTTACTTTGGTCCCAGCTCTCTGCAGGTCATTCACCGGGTCCCCCGTGTGGTTCTGGGATTTTTGCTCACCGTTTTCATGATCATTTTGACCCCACGAGATGAGATCTTGCGTGGAGCCCCAGATCGAGGGAGATTATCAGTGGTCTTGTATGTCTTCCATTTTCTGATAATTGCTCCCACAGTTGATTTTTTCACACCAAGTTTGCTTGCCTATTGTAGATTCACTCTTCCCAGTCTGGTGTCCTTCGACAGCTCTTTGGTCTTGGCCATAGTGGAGTTTGGAGTCTGACTGTTTGAGGCTGTGGACAGGTGTCTTTTATACAGATAAGGAGTTGAAACAAGTGCCATTAATACAGGTAACGAGTGGAGGACAGAAGAGCTTCTTAAAGAAGAAGTTACAGGTCTGTGAGAGCCAGAGATCTTCCTTGTTTGAAGTGACCGAATACTTATTTTCCACAACAATTTACAAATAAATTATTTAAAATTCCCACAATGTGAATTCCTGCATTTTTTTTTTCACATTCTGTTTCTCATAGTTGAAGTGTACCTATGATGAAAATTACAGACCTCTGTCATCCTTTTAAGTAGGAAAACTTGCACAATCGCTGGCTGACTAAATAGTTTTTTGCCCCACTGTGTGTGTGTATATATATATATATATATATATATATATATATATATATATATATATATATATATAATTTTTTTTTAAGATAAATTTGGATTCCTTTTATTAAATAATCCACACACACACACACACACACACACACACACACACACACACACACACACACTCATCCACGTATAAATATGCGCATAAGCGGTCCTCTCCAAGGTTTCTCATAATCATCATTGTCGACGTCCCACTGGGGTTAGTTTTTCCTTGCCCTCATGTGGGCCCTACCGAGGATGTCGTTGTGGGGATTTGGGGTTATATAAATAAACATTGATTGATTGAAATCATATAGTAGATGTAGATGATCTATATCCACTGTACACATTCACTTTAGAAAAGAGAAGCGTTGGATATTTTCCTCGTTGCCTTATTTGTAACTGACTTGATTAAATATTTAGGTAGAATTTAATCAAACAACCAGTTTTTCTTTTAGTTAATATAAAAATGTATCAGAGCTGTTTGTCTATTTTAATCAGAAATCTGGCAGCCAATGTCATTAAAACATTGATTCTGGATCAAAACGTTACCCCCAAGAATTGAATCCAATCAAATCGTGTGGTGCTGAAACATTGACAACGCTACTCCATATTCATAACAACTTCACATTCATCTATTTACAGAAAGTTTATGTTTGTCATGCTTTATGTCCTTTTTGTCAAAGGAAAGCCTTTTTTTTATAGTAAAAACCTAAGATATGCTATATTTGTGGATCCTTAAATAGGCAAATAACTCATAATAACATTGCTTTTGGTTCATTATCATTTTTTGAGCTATGACAGTTTGTATAAAAAAACAACAACAAAAAAAAACAACGATAATGACAGTCCCAATTATAAGTGTTCCAATTAGTCTTCTATGAATATATTATATTTTTACTTTCAACACTTACATCTCTTCAACTTCAGATCTATCTGTTGATTATACATTTTTGGATATCATGTTTTCCTATTTCTATGCCTTTTTTGTCCAAAGAAATGTTGTTTTGTTTATGGCCAACAAACAAAAATATGCAATTTTTCCCAAAACATATTTCAAAGTGTGATATTTGATGTGAAGTCATTGGAGCCTTGAACAGCTCAATAGTTCAAACCAACATTGATTTCAATCAATCATGTTTTCAGCAACGACCCTTTTAAAGTAAAAACTGCCTGCATGGCAGCTTTCCTAATTGCATGACACCTTTTTTCTCTTTCATTCCGCTTTTATTCTTAGTTTTTTGTTTTTGTTTTTGTAAAAGTGCTTTTTAAACGTGAGTTAGAGCAGGGCTCGGCAAGCCAAAATGTTGAAAGAGCCATATTGGACCAAAAATACAAAAACTAAATCTGTCTGTAGCCGCCAAAAAATAAAAGCTTTGTATAAGTGTTATAATGAATTCAACACATTAAGTACGTGTCTATATTAGTTGTATTAGCCTACTATCAAAATTACTTTAAAAGTCTTATATAAGTGTTATAATGAAGACAACACATTAAGTAAGTCTCTGTTTTAGTTTTATTTGCCTACTATCAAAAATAGTTTAAAAGTCTTATATAAGTGTTATAATGAAGACAACACATGACCTAAGTGTCTATATTAGCTATATTAGCCTACTATCAAAATGACTTTCAAAGTCTTATATAAGTGTTGTAATGAAGACAACACATGATGTAAGTGTCTATATTAGCTATATTAGCCTACTATCAAAATGACTTTAAAAGTCTTACATATGTCTTTTAATGAAGGCAACACATTGTCTATATTAGATACATTAGCCTACTATCAAAAAAAGTTTAAAAGTCTTAAATAAGTGTTATAATGAAGGCAACACATTAAGTGTCTATTTTAGTTATATTGGCCTACTTTCAAAAATAGTTTAAAAGTCTTATGTAAGTGTTATAATGAAGACAACACATGATGTAAGTGTCTATATTAGCTATATTAGCCTACAATCAAAATTAGATTAAGTCTTATGTAAGTGTCATAATGAAGACAACACATGATGTAAGTGTCTATATTAGCCCACTGTCAAAATTACTTTAAAAGTCTTATATCCGTCTTATAATGAAGGCAACACGTTAAGTAAATGTCTATATTAGATATATTAGCCTACTATCAAAAATAGTTTAAAAGTCTTATATACGTGTTATAATGAAGGCAACACATGACCCAAGTGTCTATATTAGCTATTTTGGACTACTATAGAAATGACTTTCAAAGTCTTCTATAAGTGTTATAATGAAGGCAACACATTAAGTAAGTGTCTATATTAGATATATTAGCCTACCATCGAAAATAGTTTAAAAGTCTTCTATAAATGTTATAATGAAGGTAACACATGATGTGTATATATTAGCTATATTAGCCTACTATCAAAATGACTTTAAAAGTCTTATATGAGTTTTATAATAAAGACAACACATTATGTAAGTGTCTATATTAGCTATATTAGCCTACTATCAAAATGACTTTAAAAGTCTTATACAGTGTAAGTGTTATAAAAAAGACAACACATGATGTAAGTGTCTATCCATCCATCCATCCATTTCTACCGCTTATTCCCTTTGG